>NC_068983.1:130599878-130608769 GCF_001194135.2 Octopus bimaculoides | reverse complement strand
TATATATACATACATACATATATGTGTGTCTATGCATATATGTGTGTGTGTGCGTGTGTCTGTGTGTATATAAATTACTGCGTTTTCCTTTATATTTATGCAGAATATAGACTGGTAAACTGTATGTTGCCAGACATTCAGTTGTTCTTCATATTTTATCTATTTTATTCTTTAACTTAAACAATCACAATCCGCTATTAATATCAAAGCGCTACAGAATTTACAAAGAAAAATAGCAGACAATAATCGATCTATAATCAGCCACAATCAATAATGCAACAAGATTTTTTGAGTTACCATTCAAAATTGCTCTTTTCCGTCAAACCAATATAGCATTCGTTATTTGGGAAATTGTTTAAAATACTTTTCAGAAGTTATGAATGTGAATTCCCGAACTGCCAAAATGGTATTAATCTAGCCATTATAACATAGTTCAATCAGGGCGTCTTTTAATCAGGAACCTTTCCTATTTTTACTTTATTTTATTTTATCATATTTCGGTGAGCGTACAAGCTTTTAACCACATTTGTACATCTCGGAAGTTTTGAATAATTCTGTGCCGAATGTTTATTAAAAACCGTAACACGTATATTTTTCCAATTTCCTAAACATCAATGAAATATCACTAGAAATATTTACAAGCGAAAAAGAATCCGAGGATAATTGCTTCTGTAACATCCCTTGCATATTTCCTATTTTGCTAAATCTTTGTAACAAAATATTTAAGAGATAGATTTCTTATTCGTTTTGTTTCTCTCATTCCAGAATTCATCATCTGCATTGACTCAATGAACTTCAACTTAAAGTATAATTCTTTGAATTCTTAACAATATGAGGAATCAACATGACTTCATTCTGTGATTCTCAGAAATAGGAAGAGAAAAAAAAATCAAGGAATGCACGAGAAAATTGAATTTTCTCTGCGTAAGTCTTGAGCTTGAATAATCGGTGTTGAAATGTTTTTCGTTACTAAATTGCATTTCTTTGCTTCCAGTTCAATAAACATGCTATTGTTTAACAAAACGATAATTACTAATTCGAACATATTTTCCATGACAATTACCATTTGTCAATAGATTTTTTCCATTATTTGCCTAAATTTTCCACCCAACATCTAAACCAAACACACACACACACACACACACACACACACACACACACACACACACACACACACACACTCACACACACACGCACACCCACACACTCACCCCCCCCCACACCCACACACCCACACACACACTTACACACACAAACATCCTGATTTTATATACAGATGAGTTCACGCATATTCCGCTGCGAAAAATATCTCTTCTCACCTACGTTATTCAAGATTGCAATAACTATGCAGAAATACTTCACTCTGCTCATGTGCCTATTTATAAATTCTGAGTAGAATTTGTTTGACAATATCTATGGGGAAACGCGTTGTATGATGAAACTTGACGAAAGCCTTGCACACTTTTACTGTTGCATTCACAGTTTTTTTTTGCATGTGTCAGATACTTATTTCATTATTATTTCTGAAAACCTTAACTGATCCAGATTGTCATTTAAGTATTAACTCACAAAATTGTATCAATTATCATTGATATAAATGAAAATCTATAACCTGGATATAGCAACTGAAGGTTGTGAAGTAATTATCCAGATTTATCCTCTTTCTCTTTGATCCTCAAAGACATTCAAATCATCAGGACAGCAGACAACTCTGACGGCACATATTTGTTTCTTGCGTGTCCATATCAACAATATGCGGCCTCTTGTTCCTTACATTTAATAGATGTTTTGGTAGGATAGTTTCACAAATATCTCTTGTGTTGATGATTGTGTATGTATTCAATATCAAGAGAATATACTATATTTATTCTAGGGCAATAGTTTTTTTTTATTTCTGAATGACTGTTTTTAGAAAGTGTAGAGTCACATAGGGCGGTAGTAACTAGATGATATTTTGGGAGAGCTGCCAATCACGTGCGATATCTTCCTCAGAGATATTACATAATCTACATCTTTTGTTGCATCTTGGAGATTCAAATGTTTCAGACTTTCTATTGTTTATTAGATATAGTGTTGCAATATCCTGTTCTTGAACTGCAAATCCAATACCTGCGAAATATGATGCAATATAGAGGTCACGAGTCCAAGAAAGGTTGCGTTTCATGTCAAAATTAGTGTCATCTTCAAGTCTTCGCGAAATTTGCATAAACTATTTTTGGAATGCTGACCGTTTCACAACCATATCTTCTTTGAGGTATGTTAGTCCGGTTTTGGAGGTTATGGAAGATCACCAGGAAGAGATTGTCTGCGGTGTAGCTCATTGTTGACAAGCAGGATATTGTAGTATTCACTTTTCTGCAATAAGTTAATGTTTTTTTGCTTTTTGTTGCTGCTGTTCAGCAAGTGCTGTATGAGATATCATTTGACATTCAGAGGCCATCTGCGCTGATGTCAAAACTCCACCTCTTTCGTCTTTTTGATAGAAAATGTCGAGATCACTATTTCTGCGGATATCTCCATTTGATATCAGGATCGTATCGATTTCACATCTATGAAGGAGATTTCCTCTACAGATCAGCCAACTTTTCCACACCGAAGTTTCTGGATGACTGTTCTAAGAGTATCACCATCAAAGTTGTATGTCTTGAGTGTAATGCATGGACAATAACAAACTGGTTAAACTCCTTTTCCCTCCGTATTTTCCTCCAGAAAGAGTCTATATCTTCCTGTGAAGGAGTTTCTATGATGTTCACTGCTTCTCCTTTCAAGTCTCTGTATACTGCTACCTTGTTCAGGTTATTTTTTTCTCTCCTTTATTCTCTTCCGATTTCGGGGTTTCTCACTGATGGCTTTCAGCTCCTTATTTAGGGTGATCAGTTTGCAAGGGATGGTCCTTTTTCTTCAAACATCACCTCTGTCTCCTTCTTCACTTTTTGTTAGTGAGACGTATAGTAATTTACTTGTTTGGACGCAATACACATCATCACATTGCCGATGGTCTTCCGTAAATCAGATGTATTTATGTATGTATCTATGTACGTACGTTTCTACCCATCTGTCTCACTAAACACACAAAGACGCATTTCCACACACATACATATGTATAAAACCATATATAGGTATGTGTTGGCTTAGTCCGTGTTTACTTTCGTCAGTCAGATTATAAATTCGGTGTCACTTAACATCACAAGTGTAATTTAATCATTGGGGGGGAAATCGACACTGATATAGTGCGACGTACTCTAGCTGGTATAATCAATCTAAAACCATTGATTATGATGCGTCAGCGCGGCAGCAGACCGATGAAAGATGCAGCTTGAGATGCCATATTCCAAATACGATAGGATGTAAATAGAAACTGGTTTCCTGCACACTCTAGTAAGTAACAGGCTCTCGCAGAGGTGAACGGCTTTAAGCTAAAAGCGCTTTTCACTGGAACAGACACAATCAAATTCATGGTAGATATAAATATCGTGATACAAAATTCAAATATATCAAATTTAAATTTTAATGTGAACCAAGTACCATACTGAAAATTTAGGATTTAGTTGCATAGTTTTCCTTTCTTAATTCCAAACTTTTGAGCACTTAATCCTCATAAAGAATTATTTATGTACTAACTTCGTCATACTTACATACTGATATTACGACTGTTGTATAAAATACTTCTCATACATTCCTTTAACGCATGCACGTCGCAAACAATTTCCGATTTCAAAACCACTACGCTGTATTCATTTCATAAAGAAGATCTATTCACTGCTATATCACATATGAATAAGATTCTTTTCTTGAAACTGCATTCTTATGGTTTCTTATTTCAGCAAATTATCATTCTACATATGGCTTCTAAAATATATTCGAAAATACGTTTACCATAGTCCTTCCTCCATATTTGTACCTAGAGATATGTGTATTTTTTTATATATAAGCACATAAACATATATGTATAAATGTGTGTGCAAGTGTATATATATATATATATATATATATATATATATATATATATATAATAATAATAATAATAATAATAATAATAATAATAATAATAATAATAATAATAATAATAATATTAGGGAATTAATAATTATTCCAAATTACAGGTAAAATTCAGTATAATAATATTAGACCGAATTTAGTAATATATAATATATGTATATATGTATGTAACTAATTTAGAATTCGTCTCTAAATTAGTTATATATATATACACACAAATATGAATACACACATATGCACACACAAGACAGATGTCGATGTCGAGGAACCGAGATTTCAAACATTAAGTATCTAAGATTAACATGTATTCACCTGATGCTCTTGACAATATAGAAATAGTTACAGTTTTGAATCTGGAGACGTATTGCAAATATGTCATGGAATTCCAAATGCAATTTGTCAGAATTAATATGGTATCGAATGACATTCTTTTCGTTACTTATTCATGCACTTCACTTTTGAAGTTCAAGTCCCGTCGTAGTAAGTAATGTATAAAGTGTTAGTAAGTTTCACATTGCTCCCTGATACTTTGATACATACGGCGAAGTCCGCATTGATGTAAACCTTTTGGTCGTGTTTCTGATTTGCCCATTCCTTCCTCCATTTCCATCTCTTTTGGATTACTTTCTCTGTAATAAGGTGCATGGGTATTATCCTCCATGTTTAATTGGAAGCTGAAAAAAAGCAATGAAGAAAGCAAAACAAAACGAAACAAAACTCTGGTTACAACAATTAGACTTCAAGACTACTAAACGGCATGTCACAAACATATACCGGGCAATTTCTAAAAGAGGACGCTGGCTTCAATTCTTTAGATACAATGACCGAAATGGTAAGAACAAATACAATTATAAAAATATCCTTCTGATGTGAATACATACATTATTGACTGAACACATGATAGTGGTGGTCATTGCTATCACAGATACAAAGTGATGATTATTATGAATTATAAACTTAAAGTGGAATAGATTATGTACTTCATGAAGAAATCCATGTCATGCATCTGTAATCAGGTTCTAGCAGCAATTAGTACCGCTATATGTGAAATTGCCTAATAAGTTTACTTGAAATTAACTTAGGAATGATGAGGTCATGTCTATTACTTTCCTTGTCAACCACATTTTGTGAAGTTGTTGTGAGTGCTATTGAACCCTATCATCTGAAAACCATAGATTTAAACTGTGTTACAAAAACCCGGAGAGAGGAAGCAATCCCAGTGCTAGGCTGTAGTGGAAAGGAAGTGCTTCAAGCGTATTCTTGAAGGTGAGAAAGATATCAAATGAAAGAAGTTATAGGAGACGAACGTGTTGAATGTGTCTAGAGGGTGGTGCGGATTAATTAAAGTAGAGATTATAAAACTAATTGTAGTAACGATTAGAAAAAACATAAAAATCACTAAATACGTTATTTGATTAATGACTTAGCCACCCAATGAAGAGAACATCTGCGTCTCTTTATGAGATATTTGTACTGGTAGAATGAAGTCAGAATTTGATCTGAAAGTAGGAACCTTGACCAAATATTTGTAATACTGGAACCACGGCTAAAATAACGTGGGACCGATGTTAATGAGCTGATTTATTGTAAAAGAAACACATTAGATTTATGCTATTACATGTACAAACCTAGTGGTATGTCCATAGCCATCAGTTGCAAGCGACTGTGAGCGGTTAGCATGTACCATACTTTCGCTAATTATATACAAGTCTTTGTAGAAGCGAACAGGCATAGACACGCTTTCAGTATTTCTAACCGCGATATTGCTGTTCCAACACTCGGTTGGTACTAATTTTCAGTTAACTGGAACAATATGAAATGAGGAGCAATACACACAGCGCGCGTGGCTTAGAAAACAAATCAATGACTGTTAATTCAACACTCGAAATACTAAGCCAGGTACCTTCATTAAATACTTAATAAAACTCGGTTTATCTACGTGTATATATTGCCTCCAGGTATATATTATATGTGGCCTTTATCTTCAAGGCCTACAATGTGATAACGAGGTGAGCTACACCTTAAAATCTCTGCTGTAGTTTCGAATTTGTGCTACAGTTATTACTGATGCTCTTATTTCTGTAACATACTATGTATTCTCCATTGCTTTTTCGAATAGAAACTTTCGAAAGTGCAAGGAATTAATAAGAATATATGACAGTTTACTATAAAAAATATCGATGCTGAAATATAGGAAGAGGTTTGCAATAGATATTTTATCTGTATCAGTTAAACATATTAACTACAGTCAGCGGATTGCTCATATAAAGCTTACCTGCGGCGATACAGCATTATCAACAACAACAGCAACACCTACCTCAACAACAACAACAACAACAACATCAACAGCAGCAGCAACAACAACAAGCTATTGATATTGCAGGTGTTTTGGCTCACTTTGTAGGAATTATTTTGGATAAAGAAAAAAAGGACAAGTCTCTGTAGGAGTTCCATTGTTGTTGACGCCTTGGGAGGTTAATGCTTATATAACTTTCTTGTTCGGGATGGGTTGAGAATCATATTTTTTGCTGTCGTTTTTGGAAATACATTTTCTTTATTATAGTTTTGTTTGGTGGACAGCTCTGGCAGTGATTTCTGGTTATTCATACATTGTCCTTACTAAAGATTTAAAAATACTACCGATAACAAAAACCGTAATGATGATGTATACAATAGCGATATCAATAATTACATTTGGGATTCGCAATGATACAAAATAACTATGCAAGAAAACACGAAAAGACAAGTTAGCTCTAAAAGAATATAGTCATTACACCTTTTATTCGTTCTTTATAGAATGGAAGAATTGAACAAAAGTAGAATAATTGTTATAGTCATCTAATCATGTTGATTTCTAAGATAAATGAAGGACTTCACATTTAGTGAGAGGATATGCTCATTTGTAACGGCCCCAGTATTTGGCTCCTATCTTATGGATCCCGAAAATTGGTTTCATCTTAGAATCCTCACTGAGAACAGCAAATGGATGACAAGAGACTACAGTCTGTAAGCAAATAAAAGTAAAACTAAGAATGAAATAAGTAACAGCACATTGTGTACATCAGTGTGAAATCCAGTCTAACTTAACAAAAAATATAAAAACAGTAAATCAACTCTGAAAAACGTAAATAACTACATGAGTCATTCCAAAATATTGAACCTTGCCCACTTATGTATCATCACGCTTGAATATAGAAGTAAAGGATTGCTCTTAAATAATTATCTGCTCTTATCGTTGCGACTATGTTCATTTCTTTCCTATGCCTTGATAATCTATCTCTATACAGGTCCATTATTCGCATGGGTTCACCATTTACTATGATCAATTCCTTTCTAAATACTAAATACTGTGAATATCTTTACGGGTATAACTAATCTAGCAATACTGAGTCAACAAATAGTCATAGTAACACGAGCAACTTTTTAACGCCTAATATTCTTTTTGCTAGACATTACGTTTAAAAATTCTTTCTTGGGAATACATTCAACGAAGGCTAGAATTAAGACAAATTTCTGCTACTTAATCATTGCAAATTAAATTATTATTTTCATGTAGGATACCTTGCTTGCAACAACTTCTAATTCGAATTTATTTACATCATATTTTGCTACATGTCAGACAGGAATTTATATCAATGAATATATTCCGAGAAAATATCCTTTTGGTGTCTTATGCTGATAAGAAACCATGAATATTTTTTATGGTATCTGCTTATCGTGCAAAAACCATAACTGTATCTTAGGGAAAATATATATAATCATTATTATACTTGAAGTGATAACCTGAATACGTTCTAACTTTTCCAAATACCCCGAGAGGTCTGCTTATGTGGGACTCGAGAGATTAGAATAAGTTCCTTCCTGATTTTTGCAGAATATTCGTTATTTTTCTCTTGATATGCAGGTTTATATAGCACATAACTTAGCGTTACTTAATCTCTCACATGCACACATTTACATGCATGTATACTATAATCATAATTATATATGTGTGTGCGTGTGTGCAGGTGCGCGTGTGTTTTTGGGTGAAATATTTTTTTACATAGCTAATCGTCGTTTATTAATTTATTAATGCACATTTAAAACGAAGGATAGCTGGCAGAACATATGCACATGCGGTATTTTGCCGCCTGTTTAGGATCTGGGTGCAAATACAATCGACATGGGGTAAGCATTCCATCCTTTTGGGCTCTATGAAATACGTACCACTAGAGGATTGGGATCAATGCAATCAACTCTTCTCCCGTCAAAATTGATGGTATTGTACCAAATTTTAGAATGGCTTATTACATTTTTCAAAAATGTTTTTGAGAGACACGTGAACAGCTTTACCTTTTTATGACTGATGCTTAATATGTAACAAGATTCATTAGTATTAGGATATTAAAAAATATATATAACCCTATTTAAAACGATTTGTGTCGTTTTATTTCCTATTTGCTTACCCTTAGAAAGTATGAAAAGTGGCTAATATTTCCAACAAAATTTTGCTTTTGTTACATTATTCCAGCGCCAAAAATCCGTGTCAACACGTAATGATGATATTCCCTCACTACCTCTGCTCATGATCACATGGTGAGATGCATATATTATTAACCACTAAGAGACATGCTCAAGTGGTTTAAGTGAAGCATATGAAAAGCAATATGTGGTATTGAGCACAATATTCGCTATAACGATATTTGTGCCTCAGCAACTTAGCGCTGAATATGTTTGAAATGTAATGGAAAAGAGGGCAGATTTAAAGCATTGATATCCAGGTCACAAAAACAAAGTTTGAAGGGAATAGTAATCATTTCCCTTGATTTCTAGATAGCAGCAACAAGAAAATAACTCTTACTGACCAAACACAAATAAAAATAAAAATTTTGTTACACATTCTTATATATATA
>NC_068983.1:130595092-130598239 GCF_001194135.2 Octopus bimaculoides | reverse complement strand
TACACACAGACACACACACACACACACACACACACACACACATATATATATATATATATATATGTGTATGTATATATGTATAAACGTCGTAGTACCAAGAGGATTAAACTTGAGCGGATATAGTAGTAAATGTAGTGATAAGCAACTTAGACAGATCAATATATAAAAATTTAATATACTATGACTATGTGTTTGTGTGTGTTTGTGTGTGTCTTTGTGAGCGTGTGCGTGTGTGTGTGTGTGTGTGTGTGAGAGAGAGAGAGAGAGAGAGAGACTGAGTGGTTTTTTGAGTGATCGTGTTTGTGTGAACGCGTTCCAGATAGTTTGCTCGTATTTCACCTTGTATAACTTTTATTTCAACACCATCTTCTTTCAATGCCCGAAAGGATCAACAAAACCAGGAATATAAGGATTCTAAAAGTAAGATCTTCGACAAAAATAGAATGGAAGAATCCTTGATTTGTGGAAGACATAAAGACTGAAACATCACATTGTAACACTCTCTCCAGCAATTACATTATCAAGAGCAGCAAACTTAAATTATCAGAAAGGAAACTATTATGAATATATTTCCCTGGCGTGTATAAATCTATTCTTCTTAATATTAGTTCAATAACTATAAATGGAAATGTTGAGAGATTACCATAAATCAACAAATACATTTGCGATATTTTGATACATTAGTCGGTTAAATTCTCATAAAAATTAAACATAAAATTAATTAAATTTGTTTAACAAAGTATGTGATTTTTTGTTATGCAATTTTTATGTTCTTGCTTTATATAATTTGAAATGAATATGAAGAATGGTCAATTGTTCTGCTTTCGTTTAAAAAATGTGTATGTAAATACTACTGTCTCATCGGTCACTTATATCAACAGTATGCGCTGGCCTAGTTAATTAAATTTGGTGGATGACGGAGGCCTGCACATTTATGCCAGTCCCTTCTTTTCACGCCACTGCAGATATTACTGCATTAGGGGGATTCATTAGCGTGGATATAGCTCGGAACATGTGTTGCCGCACATGTCACACAAAGGTCTGAAGCAGAAAGCACAATGCATTTCGTCCCACATTCCAAAATCTTCAGCAATCCACCGCATTATTGTGGTACATTTTTATTCATCCTGAAATAAAGAAATGTAAAATTGACCTCAGCGCAATTTGAACACAGAACTCACAGAGACAGAAGAAGCAGAGCGTGGTATGCACTAGCTACGATGCACTAACAATGATGGCCATCCCGAAAGAAATATATAATTGAGCTTAATTATTGTAACTAATATAGTTCGTTGAAATCGCTTATGCTGCTGAAATACCTATAGTATATCTTCCTGTTATTCATCCTTGCAGGCAAATAATAGGTTCGAACTAGGAGCAATCTTCAGTTATTCACGTCTTGACCGCGAGGGAGTGCAAGATGGCCGATAGTCACATAAGTCTACAGTTTGTGTGCGGAGATGACGTTCAAGAATTCAAATTGGACGAACAATTTTGAAGATGGGAAAAGAAGAATTTAAGCCTAACTGCGCAGTGGGAGTCTATCAGCTGCGATCTCTGACACTAATCGCCTTTATTGTTGCAGTTAGAAGAATTATAATCTGTGAGTTTTTGCACAACTACACTGGCCACGACATCATGAAAAAGTTATGGAAGATTGGGTATCGGGAATCTTGTTAAAAGTGGTTAACTAAGCAGTTAACTCTCCGTTTCAGAACTTTAAGAGAGGTGGTTTGGTTTGATCACTAGGAATCGATAGAGACCCTTTTTCTAATCTGCCGGAATGTCATATGAAAGTATGTTAATGTTTCGAAAAAGAACTTTCAGTGCATGGACTGGCGTCACACGTATTTTCAAGGTCTAAGAATTTCAAAAGCAAGTGACAAGCAGAGAATTGCAAGGGTAACTGTATGGCAGGTGAAAAAGTCATAGTTTATCTCCTTCGTAGAATGTGGCTATGCTGCGGAGAGTGAGGCATACATTCAGTCACTCAAGATGTTTAGAGAAACCAATAGGAGGGGGAAACTGAATATGAAAATGAAAACGATTTACCTTCACCATTACAATGCATGGACACGTATTTTGTAAATAACAAATCAGGCAATTGATATATTGGGCTAATATGTGTTCACCCATGCATCGTACAGCTCACCCGACCTCAATTTGTTTTTTACAGAAGAGATGCAATAGTTGTAAAAAAGAGAGCTCAGCAGAGCACACCTGAATTTTTTGAATGGCTTCAGAGTTGTGCCTAATGTCGACGCAAATGCTTTTTCCGGAGACTATGTTTAGTAGTGCCTTTTAGAAACGACTTTTTGCTTGACGAGTTTATTTTTATTGACGAGTTTAACTTGAACGCCTTATGTTTGTTAACAAACAAATATAAAGGCCGCTTTTGCATTAGTTTCGGGTCTCCTATTACACCTTGTCAATTCGATGACAACATTTCATGTGAGTATAAGATACAACGGAGTCAAATGAGAAACTAAACTAAAACCTGATATTCTATATTGTTTACATGAATCATTCCACGGGAATTACAAACGTAAAGTGCGATAACTTCTATTCCCGAGAGGAGAAATGGTGGGTTTAATACAACGAGCTAGAATCTGACGCTAGTCTCATATTGCTTGTTGTAACTAATGTTATTCAACTTACTCTGTTGTATATAAAAAGAGTGAGCCAATGAATGGTCCCCATTGTAATCAATTGACATGCTAGAAATGGTTGTCCTATCTGTAAATCTGAAAATTGTGCTTTAGAAAAAGCGCATAATGTAGTCCCACAAACACATACTTATATATATATATATACATATATACATACATATATAAGTCAGTAAATAGTGGGATTGTGTTAACCGCACGTGGAGAAATAATAGGAGAATGAAAAAAAGCCAGAATGCTGAACTGGAAGCATAATTTAATAAATATTTTTTCTAACCGGTTTTCATTGCGATGAAGCAAATTATCAAGAAGAAGGAGAATCTTTGTTGATTCAACAGGGAGAATCTTTTCATAGAGAAATTCCAACCATTTCTTAACACACACACCCCTCAGTGACCTTATTTCTCTATGAACAGACACAAACTTCCTGTTGGAAAAAAAGAGTTCATAACTCTAACTAAAAACACTTGTCTCCCCTTAC
>NC_068983.1:130593330-130594529 GCF_001194135.2 Octopus bimaculoides | reverse complement strand
TATATATATGTGCACACTGTATCGTAAATCATAGCTGATATGTCTAATTTGTTTATCCGCATAATTGCCTTTCTCTTAGATCCCGTCGAAGAAACAAAGAAGCAGTTGATAAGCACTTAAATAGTTGGTCGTCATTGCTTTGTCACATTATTATCTTTAAATGCATAACTATATTCTTCATTCTGTTTTGCACTTTCTTCATTGGAAGGTGTCCATGAAGAAGTGTAATTCATAGTCAACCTGACATTTTCATCTGTTTATTTATATCTGTATTTAATTGCAATTGTATGCTATCTGTCACTATATGTATGGTTTTAGTTTTGTCTGTAAACTACTGAATATGAAAAACTTTGAGTAGATAGTCTCATACTGAGTCAGATGACGATAGGATCTAAAAATAGAACTTCTTTAAAGAATCGAATGCGGTAGCACATTTTAGATTTTGGTTGGATTATAGTGATCACACATTTCGCCAATGTACTGCGAGTGTAAAACTGTGTCAAACCAATTGCATATCTTCAAAATTATTTTCTAATTAATTAACTGATTTGACAATCGTGATTCATCAAAGATACTGAAATGATCTACTCAGCGTAAGTTGTCTTTGAGATACTACTGTGTGGTGACATTATTGTATGCCAACTCAGTTGAAGCTAAACATTTCAGACGATATAGTGAGAGGTTATGGTATAATTCGTACCGTATCACGAACTATGTAACGTACTATATACGGTGCAAAAATACTTTTTGAACAGTTTCTGAGATTTCCATATATTTTCTAAGTACAGACGTGCATACTCACATGCATACATATATACATATATACATATATACATATATACATATATACATACATGCGTATAGGCATATACACATGCATACGCATGTACACAGATGCATGCGTGCACACATGTACACGCACATACATACATACATACATACATATATACATACATACACACATGCGCATATATCATGAACTAACTGTTACTTTCTCAGATGCAGCACAGTGAACAGGTCGCGGTCTCAAAGCGATGAAAATATCTTGACAAATGAAATTTAAATGTTGAAGTGAATCTAACGGATTTTGTGTGTTATTTTAAATGGGTTATAAACACCTTCCACGCTGCAATTGTTTTCGTTCCAGCACACGATCTCAGATCAGGTCACTTGCTATGCAATTACATCTCCAATATATA
>NC_068983.1:130588327-130593054 GCF_001194135.2 Octopus bimaculoides | reverse complement strand
ATAGATATACGTATGTATGATACAAAGAAAATTTGTCATATTGTACAGACCAACCTAAATTTAAAGTGGAATCATAAATATGGTAACGCAGCGAAGGAAGGAAATCTATGGTTTCTGTGGCACATTTCTCAAGTACTGATCTATCGATGTCAATAACAATGCATACCGAAAACGCTCTCATTCTCCAATGACACACACAGGCACACACGCACGCACACACACACTCAATCACTCACACACACACACACACACACACACACACACATACACACGCACACACACGTAGGTATGCGCACATATATATGCACAAATATTCATTTACGAAAAATATGCATGTATACAGGAAACAAAAACGTTACATATATATGTAAACTATATAGAAAGAATATATATATGTATATATATATATATGTATGTATATATACATATATATGCACGTATGTGCATGTGTGTGTATATATATAGTGCGTGAATGATATGAAAAATGTTAGAAAATATGTATTTGAATTTGCAATGCTGTTTCTTTGATAAAGCAACATTAATCCATTGGAATTTAGCTTCGAATTAGCGTGCATCAATTTTGTAGAGGAAATGGTAAATTGTAGTACGTTTGAAGAAGACGATTGGTGATTGCTGTAATTCACGTTACATTAAAAAAAAATCCTTGTTGCTTCAAGGATCCCATGAGAACATTAAGCTTTCCGTTATTGATTTATTTCCTGCTTTATCCATCGATTTTAGATTTCAGATGTCATTACTTACCTGCTACACAAACACAACTACACACAGACACACAGAAACATACACAGGCATACATCTTTAAGTGCTTATATATACGTATAAATATACTTACATGCATAAATGCATATGTATGTTTATATTTCATATGTGTGTGTCTGTGTGTTTATATATGAGTATTTATGTATATATGTACATATGTATGTTTGTACTTATATATGTGTACATATAAGTCCATTAGTGTGTGCATATGTGATAGAGATTATGGTAACCTATATATGTATCTATATGTATATATATGTATACGCGTGAAATATTGAATTGTGCTGTTTTCAAGTGTGAAACTTTTCGATGTTTCGCATTCTGAATTTAATTGGTCTATTCAAACTTGATACACGAATATTGCCATTATTCATGACATAGAATATGACCTTAAAAAGATCAGCATGAGCAAAAATGACGGCTTATACTTAAAATAATTATAATGAATATACTTTAGACATGAAGTCTTAAACATTTAAAATTATAGAGAATAAGCCTATGTAGATACTAGAGATACTTTTCTATGTATATATGCATGTATATTGTTTCATTGAAGATGAAAAATTTCTAATCTCTATCTACAAGTTTCACGTAACCGATAATCAGACAGAAGTGAACACCGGGAAGAATATAATCGATTATAAATATTTATAAATGGTTCAGTGATAATCATTCCGCAAAAACACAGACATGCATGTAATGCTGATTGGATAGGGGTTAGGACATCTCAAAACTACCGGAATCATGGATAATACTTCGAATGTTGATGAAACTACGATATAAACATTGAAAACTTGTAATATACAGTAGAATAAAGCTGAATTAAGCTAATGCATTGATACAGGGCAATAATTTTAATATTTCCTGCCTGAGAAATATCTCAAACAGACTTCTTAGTGTTTGTGATATATAAACGAAAACACGTTGTAAACATTTTAAACAAGACGATTGGTTTTCAGATATAAATATTTGTTCAGGCAAAAAAAAAAGAAAAAAAGAATAAACGAGATTTTGTGAGCGATATTTTCTTTAAAGCAATGATTGTAAAATCCGGTGGTTTCACTTTTCGAATAAGTGGAAAGCTCAGACACATACAGACTCAAATAACTAACCAAAAACAACCGGTTGAAATTCGAGTTAAAATTAGCGAGTTCACAGGACCCATAATGTGAAAATTTTAAACATTATCCTATTTATTGCAATCAGGATGATCTAAACGGCATTATACGCCTGAAGCAATTCATTGACAATGTTAATACAACTCTGGTTGCAATTCGCTTTACTCTACATTTAACAAAACCTTATTCATGTTAATACCTAATTAGTTTTCATCTACGGTTCTTCATACTAATATTCCATTCATTATGATATGTTTTCAGTTAGTTTTCAACGTATATTTGATGAGTTAGAAAATAATCATTACATTATTTTACATAAGCATTTATAAGCTTACAATTGTAATAAGACCTGCAATTGAAGTCCTTGATATTTCTAAGACATATACAAGTTTTTGTTATACAATCATTTTATTGTCCTGCACGCCAAGGAATCATTATTGCTTAACAAATGTTCAACTGGTGCTGAAAAACATTTCAGTACCGGTTTCGGTCATTGAGACTTTTCTAACTGTAAGTATGGAAAACAATTAATTTTTTTGTTAAATTAAATGAAAAATATTTTAAAGGAATATTTGCATAGTATTCCAATACAAGGGGCATTTTCCTTGTTTCTACCTGTCTCTGTCTCTCTTGTTTACTCTTGTATCTGGGTTCGAGGTGGTTGTGAATTCTTGGCAGAGAAGAAGAAGAAGAAGAAGAAGAAGAAGAAGAAGAAGAAGAAGAAGAAGAAGAAGAAGAAGAAGAAGAAGAAGAAGAAGAAGAAGAAGAAGAAGAAGAAGAAGAAGAAGAAAATAATGCAGGAGTACTATGATAATAGTAGGATGTTAAATGTTCAAATGCTCTGAAAGTGACTAGTTGTGGATGGTAGTAGTGATTGAATTCTTGAGATATCTCTTTTGAATGTACTGTATATAACATTTGCGGAGGTGTTATTCTAGAAAGTAGTAGTAGTAAAGTAAGGAAGGAGGTGGCGGAAAGGAAGAAGACGAAGAAGAAGAAGAAGGAGACAGAGAAGAAGAGTAAGAATAATATGCTTTATCTTCTTCTTCTTCTTCTTCTTCTTCTTCTTCTTCTTCTTCTTCTTCTTCTTCTTCTTCTTCTTCTTCTTCTTCTTCTTCTTCTTCTTCTTCTTCTTCTTCTTCTTCTTCTTCTTCTCCCTCTCCTCCACATCCTTCCTTACGTTACTACTACTACTGTCTAGAATAACACCTACGTAAATATTGAAATCGAGGAAGTTGTCTGACAGAAATTCATATAATAATTAAGATAGGTTTGAATGGATCAATATCTGGATTAGGTTGATAAATTTCCCTTCATTAGCAAAACATACTTAGAGGAAGAAATGAAATATTTATCTCTACACACAGAACAGCACACTAATCCAGAGATTTTTCAGTTCAAAACTATTTCAATTATTTCATGAATTTATGTCATTCTACTTCCTCAGTTTCAACGTATGTAAATAATTCAGATACATTTGAACTGACAAATTTTTTGATTAGTGTGCTTTTCTGTGGGCATGTATAAATATTTCATTTATTTCGCTCAGTATGTTTTGCTAACGAAGGAAACGTTGTCGAACTGATACAGATATTGGTCAAACCAAAACTGTCTGAATTATTTTATGAATTCCTGCCAGCCTACGTCCTCGGTTTCAACATTTGTATATTATAAAGTCATGATTTAGAGTGCTTGGACGGATTTAGCGTCTCTCTTCATCCTCTGTGTCCTTAATTATAGTTCTAGTTTATACTATTATAAATCCCCCCCCTTTCTCTCTCTCCCTTTCTCTGTATATATATATATATATATATATATATTGACCGTTGATTGACCGTTGACTGAACACTATTCAATTTTTTTTCTCCGTGTTTTTCTCCTTGTCTCCGTATTCTTTCTGTTGAAGAGCGTAGCTCGAAACGTCAAAGACTTTCCGTATTCCCGAGCGTCATACTAATATATCCTTTTGTTATTTACACCACCTGTCCTCGTCTGTTGTTATTATTTGTATATTCTCCCATATATATATATATATATATACACTATAGATTATTTGAAGGGATGTACAGATATTGTATTGTGAGAAAAGAAAAGAGAGGCAGTCAGAATTTTGGATAATTCTGTATTAGCACTTTCGTTCCTTTATCGAATTTGTCAGAACAAAATCAAAATCAATTTGATGTTGCCTCGATGAGTTCGATAAACGAACGAAAACGCTAATAATGGATTATCCGAAATTCTAACTGCTACCTTTTTCTCAATGTATATATACCTCCAAGCTCCGCCTACCCACATACTCCACCTCTACTCCTACCCTTGCTTTCTCCAGTCTCGCCTCCACCACCTCCTAACACAATCACACCACGCCACACACCACTACACTATACACCACCATCTCACACAGCACATCACATCACATCATACAACCACGCACACACTAGCACTGACCACTTTCCAGCCCCACAGCTTCACACCTACACATACACGCACACGTCAAGGTCACTAGCCCTCTTCCACACGCACATACATACTCTTTTATACCAACGCACGCGCACCTTCGCTTTGGGATCGCCACTACTTTATTATCTCCTCTTCTTCCTACCTCTCCTGTGTGACCCGTCTGTCCGGCATTCACCATGATAGATCGCTAGCCACTACACATTCTTTATTTTCTCTCCTTGTTTCTTTCTGTGTTCCTTTCAGTGGAAGAGCGTAGGCTCGAAACGTTAAAGACTTTTTCACTTCCCGCGCGTTAAATTAATACATTTTTCTGTTGTCGACACCACCTGTCTTCGTCTTTTATTTTTTTGGTGAATTCTCCCTCACCTC
>NC_068983.1:130582280-130583656 GCF_001194135.2 Octopus bimaculoides | reverse complement strand
TTATTTTGTTTAAAAGAGTTCCAACACTGTCTGTTTTTTATGTTTTATTTATATTTCTGCAAAACCAATGTGGGATATAGAATATGGAATATACAATATATAATATAATATACAATATATAATATAAAATAAAAATGGATGGTACTATGAAATACAGTATTGAATGTCTTATTGAATATATGGAATATGTCTTATTGAATAGATGAAATATTGAGTGTTCAATATAAAGGATTAAATATATAAATATATAAAGGCGAATATTTTCTATACCTTGTGGTATTTCATATTTTCTATACTTTGTAGTATTTCATCATGACCGTATGACAGGCTTTAACAGACTGTAATAGGCTGGCTGGTTTTCTGCCTTTTATACCAATTCCTTTGGCCAGCAACAGTAGGTGTTTGGCTATTTTTAGAATTGATGTCAAATCTATTTTTAGAAATGATGATATTTGAGAGTGTTTTGTGTTTGGGTTGTAGGGATAAGATTTTTAAACCCCAGTCGGTGTTTGGCTGTTCTTAGAAATGATGCCAAATCTATTTTTAGAAATGATGATATTTGAGAGATTTTTTGTGTTTTAGTGCCTGTGTATATAATTATCTGTGCCATATAATTATCTGTGCCATAAGTATATAACAATACACTTGTTAATTATGATTATATAATTAACATGTATATAATAATATCTGTTAATAATATATATTATCGATAGAGCGATATGGATGTAGATATATAAATATAGATATCCATAAAGATAGATATCCATACTGATTATCACGTTCATTGTACTGTTTGTTTAATATGGTTTAAAACTTTAGTGCAACATCGTAAGTCGTTTTGCAAGGAAGAATTCCTTTCTTGTTAATGTGAATGCTATATAGAACCATAGATACGCCGATTTCTTTCATAGTAAACTATGAACTAAATGCATTAATAAGTTTCAACATATATAATGTTTAATTACTTTTCATCCTACGTCTCTATCATACTATGTCTCGTATTAAAAACAAACGCTGAAATTAACAAAAAAAGATCCTAATAGGATTTTTGTGTAATCTTCGAGCGATTCACTGATGTAGGTTTTCTCGTTGAAAATTGATTTCTATTCAGGAGAAAAATTAAATTGAAATATTTTCAAGCATAGTTTTATGGTTAGAAACAGGTAAATGAAGTTAGCGTAATTAAATGACATCAGAAGGAAAGTAAACACTGATACAATTAAGTAACTGAAGGAAGAAAAAATCGATTTGTTATAAATTTGTCCGATATTTCCAATCACAATGAACAACTGCTTATATTATACTACAAACATACATAGACACATATCTCATGAACACAAACACGTAGGTGCAGCTATATATGTGGACACACACAC
>NC_068983.1:130577652-130582049 GCF_001194135.2 Octopus bimaculoides | reverse complement strand
CCAGATAGACGAATATGTAGGTATATACACAGAATATGTGGGTATATGTTGTTAGGAATACACTGTCTTCATTGATAATGAATTTCAAACGATATATAACTAAATCTATCATAGTTGCTTTTAGTAGCCAAAAGAAGGAAGAATATCATTTATTTTCAGAGCTCTCCTTCCACGGATTGCAAAAAGTTGGAAATTGTTTTTCAGGACAGAGGTGTATTTGAAATTTCTCGAAGTGTGGACACCACTAAAAGTTATCAAGTCCCAGTAGGTGGATTTCAAAAACGGGACTGATAAACATTAGTGGATATGTCAGAAATATTCCTCCAATAAGATTTCACAAAGTTGCTGTCTTGAAATTTCAAAAGATAGTTTCTCTGCAGTGAGATCGATTATAAAATTAGTTGCAGAAAATATCTCTTCATCACACAGTCATGCTGAATTTATTATTGTCGGTGACTGCTCTTATTACAGTATTAATACTGATATTAGTGTTCAGTGAATTGGAAATTTAAGTTACATAATATATAGTTGCACTGTTGAAAGTATTTACAGTTACATGACCAGCTACGATTGCCATTAATTAAATAATGAAATCTGTTTAAACTGATTTTGTAAATTCACAACACATTGCACTATGGTATACCTATTTTTCAACCGCTTACACTAGAACATAACTGAATATATTGCAAGTGCTGCAGAAAGAACTGATGTAAATGTTATTTAATTTTACTGGTAATAGATCTTTTCATGGCAGTAATATTGATTTCAGAATTATTGACAGGAGCAAATATTTGTTGAAAGAGAGTACTGAGTAACTTCCGATAGATTACTTCTACTAATGATTTCGACGTTGTACAGGCCCTCTATTATGAGATCGATTGGCATCACAGAAATAGCAATCAAGTATCCCGCAGGTGTAACATCTTCAACAACGATACATTGGTTATAATGGACCGCAGACGCCTTCAAAAAAGAGGGATGAAAAAAGATAATATATTTCAATCTGATGCAGATTGGATGCTAAACAACGAAGTAGTAGTAGATGCAGCAGCAGCACTAGTAGAAGTAGTAGTAGTAGTAGTAGTAGTAGTAGTAGTAGTAGTAGTAGTGGTAGTAGTAGTAGTAGTAGTAGTAGTAGTAGTAGTAGTAGTAGTAGCAGTAGTAGTAGTAGTAATAGTGTAAAGGATAATAGACTGATAGTCTAAATTTTAATGCTAGAATGAATTGTCAAATAAGAAACGCTCGAACTACTTTCGAATGCATTTTCTATACTTTCCAAAGTTATCATGTAACTTCTCTTATTGGAGATATCGTCCATTACCTGATCATTTTAGGTTTTCCAAACACTGAAAAGAAGATTTGTGCTCACAAATTTCTTGCACAAATTCAGTTATGATTTCCACCAAACAATATTACGTATGTGATTTCCCATCACATTGTATCGAGTATAAAGAAAATTATTTAAAGATATTTTCCCCCCGGCCATTTTGTTGCCATTTATAATCAAGATCACATCATTCCTCTGACTCTTTTATAAATCTGTCTTCTTTCTGTGAAAATTGCAATGAGCCAGATACGGAGAGGACTAACGCGTTGTAAATGCAGAGCTTCTTCTTCCGGGAGATAGAGTAGTGGCGCCAACTGGACTTCCGTAAGACGTACATAACCCCGGTGGCCATACTACACCTGTGGTTAATCTCGGAGTTTATGTCTCCATTGTTGGTGACTGTGGATTCAGATAGAAGAACGAGCTGAGAAGCTCCAGGATGTCGGGGCTTATATGGAGGTGGGGAGTGTCCGGAACATCACCGAGAAACATCAAGGTGCTCTTCGCTCAACTCATACATAGGACAAGTTTTACTGGTTTCTCTCTGTATATAGTGCCTCGCTGAGCTGATCAATCCCGTTGTTGAATAGGATGATATCGATGAACTCCGACCAGATCATCTTACCAGAAACTTACTCCCGTACTATGCAGCACGGAGTCGCTTGGCAGGCTCCGATTCAGATGACTCGAAGTTTTTAAGGTCTCTAGAAGCTCGATGTCAGCTTGAATGATACAGAGGGGCTGGCAATGGATAGAGAGCACTGGTGGACTCTTTCGATCCTACGCACAACGACGCATCTGGGATCACTAGATTAGGATGATCCAGCTCCATGAAGCAGGAGCATGAAGCAAGTAATTAATCAAGAAATCAGCCTACAAACGTGTGCATTGCTTTCATCAGTTATTTTTAGTGACAAGGTTCAGTCGAATGAGCGTTTTCTATATTTGCAAAAAGAATTTAATTGGTTGTTCATATCATAATTAATGCCATATTCTTTTTCTGAAGATATCTTAGAGAGAGCTTTTGCTAATGTTATGAATATCAGCTAATAGGAGTCTTTCATGAAATGTATAAAGGAACATTGAAATACAAAAAAAACACTAAAGGAACATGAACAGATTATATCAAAAGCAGTCCTAAATACATAACGCAATAAAAATAGCAAACCATGTGATAAGACAAAGTAATTGTACGTTATGGTAAAACGTATTGCTAGGGAAACAAAATATGGTTACTGGTAATGTGGAATTAATTAACTTACGAGTAGAGAGATCTATGTAAATAAAATGGGAGGGCAGGGAATAAGTGTGAAAGATAGTAGATAAAATGAACGCTTAATAGGGTATAAAAATTGAGAAATTCGAACTCAATGTACAAAATAATGAAAATATGTTCATGTGTGCATATATATATGTACGTTTGTAAAGAGATAGATAGATAGATATATAATTAGATAATTAGATAGATGCATATATAATTAGATAATTAGATAGATGCATATATACATGTTAATATTCTTAAGTAATACGACCTACAAAAGTACAGAGCAAGTTTTCTACTAACGAATACGCCTAATTCGTCACCTGTGATCTAAAAAGTACTTGGAATTAAAATTCTACTCTACTTAAAATATTGCAGTCGAGAATAATATTTAAAAAAAATTACTACCTTTTATTAAAACAAAAATTCTAAAGAACATTACTGGGGTTTCCTCCCACAAAAAGAAAATACCAAATTTTAAGCCTATGGGGTTTATCTTCAGATACATTTCATGTGTGGGCCTAGTAATTTTTATTATTTTCAGGAAAAAGTTATTTAAGCAAAATTATTTAAGTCTGTAATTTTGAGCATTTAAGGAAAGAACTTTTTTATAAATGAAATAAGATAGAAATTACTTTTTAAAAAATACAGTACAATTCACCTAATTAGTTGTTACTATGAGAAAATTGAAAGTAATGAATTAGGTGAAATAACGAGTAAGCCAAAGACGAATTAGGCTAATTCTGGTGCATTAATGCTAACTTATAAATTTTACTTATTTATTTGTCAGGTTAATTCTTTTTTGTTAATCTGGAAGAACTGACTGAACATATGGTTGATTTGAAACAATTTAATGATCATCCTACTGCGATCATTTTTTTTTTTTGGTAATGGGATTTCAATTGAAGTGAAAAAAATCTTTTGCGATATTATTTACAACTTCATATTTTATTGTTTGTACTTGATACAATTAAATAAAATAAATATTTTAATTGCATATTTCAAAAGACATGATTAAAGTTTTTTGTTTAAATTTATTCTTGATTATTTTTGTACCATGATTTTAAAGATTTACTTGTTTTTTAGATTCTTAGAATAAATAAATCAAATTATCTCAAATTTGCCTAATAGAATCTATTCTAATTTTTAAACTGTTATTCTCAGCTGCAATATTTTAAGTATAACTGAATTTAAACTCTAAGCACTTCTTAGTTCCCTTTAGAGCAAACGAATTAGGCAAATTCTACTGTAAGAATCTTGTTCTGTACTTTTCTAGGTGTAATAACTTAAGAATATCAACATGCATGCGCCTTCCTTCATATGTTAATGTAATCCACTTTTTCTAGGCAATGCAATAAACCTAATAAATACATTTTTGTTAAAAAATTATTTGAATTCTTTTTCATTGTCCTGATTGAATTAAAATAAGAATTTTATGTTGTATTTTTTAATTTTCACATTTTTTCTTAATTTCTAAAGAGAAGAAAAATGTTACCTGGACAGGTTTTTATTGCATCGGCTAATATAAAAAATGATCTAGAAATAGAAAAATACCCAATGCGTCTACCGTAAGGTAGACGCATTGGTTTGTCGAAATTCATGCTAAATAAAAATAAAACCTGCAATTCAGCCACTATTCTTGTCAACGTGCTTGAAAATAAAAGCTCTGAATCCTGCTACTCTGAAAATGCAATCATACAATCTGAAACGGAAAAAATCTTGACAATTTACCCTAAGAGATAATAACCTAAATTCTGCTACTCTTATTATTGAATTCATGTTTGAAAGAAAAAAAAAAAAAAAAAAAAA
>NC_068983.1:130569327-130577454 GCF_001194135.2 Octopus bimaculoides | reverse complement strand
AAATGATTAAAATTTAGAACTTGGTAACATTTTTCTGCAATAATTATGCACGTATTTATGTACGCATGTGTATGTATATATATGTGTTTTTGTGTGTGTGTGTGTGTGTGTATGTGTGTGTGTGTGTGTGTATGTGTGTGTGTGTTTGTGTGTATGGATGTGTGTGCTTATATTGGATGAACAGCAGAAAAGATTCCACTTGTCATCCATTGTTGTCAACTTACACCCTCCCTTCTTAAAACTACGTATTGTTTCTCTTCATGGGCGTTTTAAAGGTTCCTTATGTAAATATGCCTGTGTGTGTCCCTTGTGAGCGTGTCTGCATATTGTGTGAGTGTGTGTGTTTATGACAGTACGTATTCAGCGACGCGTGTGTATCCGTGAGGTCGATTTCAGACGTTATTCTCTTTTTGACCTCATATATTTGAAATATCAACTTCTGTTTCTATTGAACCAAATTTCGAAGGTTAAATTAATGTGTATGTCGGTGTGCGTATAAGGGAAAAAGGGGTGTATATTCGATGAGGAGGGCAGCTGAAAGAAACAGAATTGGTTACAACTATTGCTATATAGTTGACGGAAATGAAAAGCAGAAGCTAAATTTATGTGCTTGTTATTTTCCCAGTCACTGGTGGTTTCTTAGAGGATTTTTCGACTCTGATTTTCACAACAATCCTAGCACCACGTGTGCTTTAATATAATTATAAATTAATTACACAATTTTGGATTTGCCATTTATCGGATTTGCTTGTTGGCAACCTATATTATTGTTGTTATTATTAGTTTTACTGACGATAATACTTCATGGTAATAACTATATAAATATTTTCGAATATTTATTCATTTAGTAATTTTATACACTGATACCTCGTTTGAATTTCGCGCTAGTTTCTCAACGGTTATCAAGTACATCGAATCGATCAAAATTTTAACCCAAGGATTATAGTGAGACCTTATGCTGAGAATTAAGGGAAGTAAACTCTCTAAATTTGAAATGGATTGATCCAGGGATATCTATTTCCTCATTCTACGGTTTTCTGCCGAGATGGTAAGTTAATCTCTTTGCTCGTAGCCCGATTTCTGTCGTGCTTGTTATTTTTCTAGTGATTGGTGTTTTTCTTAGAGGATTTCTTTTACTCTGATTTTCACAACGAGGCTGGCACCGTATGTGTCCTATTATAATAATAAATTAATTATAAAATTTTGGATTTGCTATTTATCGGCTTTTGCTTTTTAGCCACCTCTATTACTTTTGTTATTATTCATTTTACTAATGATAATAATTAATGGTAATATCTATATAAACATTTTCGAATTTTTATTCATTAAGTAATTATGCGCACACACGCACATACATACAATAAACTGTCTTTAGGTAATTTACAGTAACGTTAAGAAAATAATGATCAAAATTACGTCAATAAAGATATCTTTAAAAAGATAAGTACGATTGGGTTGAGGATGGAATCATAGAGGAACGATGCTTTAGGATGGAAAGATTGCAGGTATAGCTTTAAAGGAAATGTTAGATTGATACAAAGTAGAAAGTAGTTTCTACCTTCAGACAGAATAAATTTTTGTACAGGACAGGAATAGAAAACGAGGTCTTTGTCGAGAGAGAGAATTAGATGATGTGTGGTGATTATAAAAAAAAACTTTTCTAAATAAACATATAGTCTTCCTATGGACACTGTCAAGGACAGTGGTGTATGCTGAACAACCCACTTTGGATCTCAGTTTTAGGCCCTCCCACTGATTGCGGGAATCAGCACTGTGTCAGAAATGATTTACTTTCTAACCCAGATGGTTAGTATAATTTACTTTTTGTATCATTTCAGATTTAAAAAAAAAATCTTTTTAGTAATGTAATAAATTGTGCAGAGAAATCAATGTGAAATAATATTGTCTTCAAGAAAATATAAACGTTTGTGCAAGTGCGGAGATATTTCAGCAGGAAATGATTGAGAAATACGAAATTATAAACAACGCGCGGTTCAGTCATGTGTGGTCAAAATCAAGAACCGACGGGAGCAAAACGAACAAGAGTAAGATTATAAACTATGTCGTATTTAATCTCCTTGATATTTTATGCTGGAAATTTATGCTTTCGATACTTAGAAGTTAACCATATTGAGCAACACGTATTTTATTGTAGACGTAGTGTGAACATATAAATGGTATGTGTGTAATTGTTCAAATTCTAGGGAATTATACACCGGTTCAGGAGAAAAATGATATAAGTATTGTAGGCTGACCGAAATACAATATAGAATATATAGAGAATGAAATCACCGAGACTATTTTCAAGTCTAAATGAAATGTGGTATAACAATACAAAGAATGATTAAAACATATTATCAGAAATATCACTGAAGCTCTTGAACAATTAAATGTTTTCCCTAAGTATTTCATATAATATTTAATTGCTTTTGAAGTACGAAATTTATTACACGATATTATAGTTTTATAGAAGATAGAAAGAGGGAAATATTATGAAAAGATATGAATCTATACAAATGATAGAAATTCATTAAATACCTATGAATAAAACAGTAATTTGATTAAAAGACATGACTATATAAGAAAAAAATGTCAAAAGCAAAGAAAACAATGTTGCGCTAAAATAGTATTATTTATCTTTCATAAGAAAATATTCAGAAGGGACATTAAACGTATTCGCTTACACCGTGTTAACAATATTTTTAGAAATAAAAGAGATACGCTGAATTAATATAAAAAAGAAACAAAAGCATCAACATATCCAGACATTATAACAAAGAAATAATAGAAAACGCGAAAAGATTTCGAATAGGAATCTCGAGTTCCTATGTAGATGGTTATTATTTCAGGATTTAATAGGAAAAGATTTTGAAATAATACCCAGATATTAGATTAATAACTTTCGTCTCCACAAGGTCTAGAATATTGTAAGAAGATATTCCATACAATAAACGTCTGAAAAGGATTGACTTTCAGACGGGAAAGCTGTGGAGCTATTTATTTCTTATATTTTAGTAACTAACCACTCTTTAATTTCTTAATATTCGTAGCTGATTTGATGCCACCAAATTATCCAAGTTCGGTTCAATAACGTGTGGAGATAAAACTAGATATAATAATGAATCTAACTATCAGTGAATTTTATTACGAAATTCAGTTCAGAATCAGAATATTTTCAACCAAATTATTTTAACTAATGAATAAGAAATGAAGAAACTTAAATAGTAATATCATATTTATTCAGCGATACCTAAATGCCAGTGAAATATTTTATACGATTTTGAGATACGCATTAATTATTTAAATAAAATATTTCATTATGTTTGTGTGTATGTGTGTGTATGTGTGTTTATGTGTGTGTGTGTGCATATGCATGCGTGCGGTCTTGTTTATGTATGTGTGTTTATACAATACCTACAGTGCACCGATTTTAAATAATATTTCCTCTTGCAAAAATATACTTCAGATGGACATAAAATATATTACGTTACTCCTAGGGTTTATGAGGCATCGTTTCTGAAACTTAATAGTATGTGTTCTTCTTCAGAGAGTAGGGCTGCGTTCATTGTTGTGTACACTCTCATGTACTCTTGAAGCACAAGTACCACAAGCCGTTGTTGAAGACGGTAATGTAAGAACACTATAATTGTATTAACACCAGCCCTCATTAGTTGAATGGCTCTGCACTTGATCGACTTCATTTGTGAGAAAGGAAAATTAATGTTGTAAAGCATAATTAATGTTGTAAAGCAATTTATACCTATTGCCTATTTTTTCAACATGTAAAGATGACTTTATTACTGAATATCATATGATGCGTAGAAATGTTAAAACACCACACATACAGCTTTGAAATAGATATGCAGTTGTTTCCTCTGTGTATTGTACTATGTCGTCCAAGAGATTACAATACTCGTGTTACCTACTAATGAAGCAACAGGGAACTATACCTCAGTCAATCTACCCGTTAGAAGTGGTCAAATATCCATGAAGTCACAATTTGCTGACTGAGTATATTATTCAATTTGTGTATTCGATAATATAATGCTTGAGGGGAAAACAGATGAAATGATAATGATTTAATTGTCCTGGTAACAGCAATTTCTTCCACAAAATCCGGTCAAATTCTCAAATATTCAATAAATAATTGACTAGTAATGCTTTTCCTACTAAGAATCCCATACGCTGATGTAGTGTTACAATAATACAATAATAATGTGGAATGAGTAATTATTTTCACATTTCTAATGCGGGCTCAGCTATGGCATAAATCTACCATTGAGTAGACATGTATATCGAGCATTCTAACATGTCTAATAAATACAGTTAACATATATTCTCCGTTAGTTCCCAATAGGAAGATTTTCCCCTATTCTCTCTTAATACGTTCAGAAATGAAAGACAAGAAACCGAAACTATTCAAATAATTTGCAACGACGTCAAAAATCTATCGCGTACACCCATACAAAGATGGCACTATGTACATTCATCTGAAATATTTTCTAATTTTATAGAAACACTACGATACATATATAAGGATCCAAGTTTTTTTTAATGATTTTATTGCCATACATAACATTCTTTTATGAAATCACTTCCAAATCAAAACAGAATAGGTTAACTATAATAATTCCCTCATATTAGGTTGTTTCGCAAATAATGGCCGCTTTCAGAAACCTAATTTTATTCTGGAAATAATAACAATAGAAATATTTTGATTAGTCAAAGTATGAGCCGTAAACATCTATTCATCTCTGCTATTGATCAACGAGATTATCTATGCCTCGTTGATAAAAACTTATTGGCTTTGATGCTAAGAAATCATTGAAAGCTGATTCCACCTCTAGTTTGGACCGTAAAGTTTTATCACTTAAGAATGTGTCCAAATGCTTTAAAGATGATAGTCAGTGGGTGAAAGATCAAGATAATATAGAGGATGTGGTGTGGTAAAGTCACGAGTAACAAGTCTGTGAGTTTCTGATACGACATTCTTACAACACGTGGCTTTGTATTATCGTGGAGCAGAGTTGGGCCACGACGATTCGCCAATGCAGGTCTCATTTTTTGCAAGTGATCATGCATTTCAGCGAGTTGATTTCAGTAACCTCTGCTGTAATGCTCTGACTGGATTCCAAAAAGCTGTAATGGATAACACCAATTGCAGACCACCAGACAGTTACCATAATCATTTGTTGATGCAACTTTGGCTTCGGGAAATATTTGGGAGACTCATCACGATAAAGTCAGAGATCAGATCGTTTGCGGTTATCATAAAGGATCCGCTTCTCATCATAAGTGACTATTCGGTCAAGAAGGGATCAATGGTGTTTCGCAGAAAGAGCATCGGGCACACTTCAAGACGCCGAAGTTTTTGATTTTCATTGAGATCATGCGGTATTCATTTATCTGGCTTTTTCACCTTACCAATCTTCTGCAGATTGTGTGAGACCGTTGCAATACCGACACCAAGTGCCTGAGACATTTCTCTGACACTTTGATGTAGGCTTTGTTGAACAATTGGTTTCAATTGCTTAATATCAAGACTGCACGATCGTCCTTCACCTTTATTTACAAAGCCTTCATCACCACTACGGTATTTCTGAAACCACCTTCGTGCTGTGCGATCAATTGTGAACCGACCCTTCTCCCCGTGCTCTGTTGATATTGGCAGCAGTTTGGGAGGTATATAGTGCCCAAACTTGAACTCATGCAAGGAAAGTAAGCGATAGTCATTTTTTTTTTTTTTATACGTTCATTATGAAGGGCGCCTATGATTCAAGACTGTTTTCTGTCTGAAATAAGTAGAAAATTATTAAAGAATATACATCAATTATTAAGTATGTTGAAATTCACTTAAGATATAATGAATATGCTATGATAGACTTGTAAGTTTCAAAACACGACACTTAGATCGGTCAATATTTTCGGAACAACCTAATAGTATTGCAAATTTCATAAATCATTGGAAGGATATATCTGCCTAATAGTAATAGCTATCGCTTGGTTAAGGCGCTCTATTTCAAGTGATCAATACTGATAAATGAAAATTATCACAACCAGTAATATCTGACACACTGTATTGAGTACGTCGTCTTTTATTGTCACTTTACCGTTCGCACTTAGCAAGAAAGCCTGATTAGTGACGAAATTATTCATCAGCATTTTTCCAAAAAATCACGATTTCGACCGACTCAAATTTTTAACTACGCACTTGCATGAGATGTCCTGCAGTGGAATCGAACGACCCTTAATTGGTTGAGAAATAAACTTTTTAACCACATGCACACACCTGAAATGCGTATAATGTAGATTGTACAAATCAGTTGACTGCAGTTTTAGCTAATGAATTTAATGAGATTAAAGAGACAGAGACAGATTCAGGTTATTTCGTTTATTATTTTATAGTTTGTTACAGCATTCAATACGGCAATAATTTTAATGTCTAATTAGTTAATTAGTTTCATTATCTCTCATGAATGCTGTCGTCTAATTTTTTTCATAATACATCATATAATTATGATGGTATGTTTTCGAACTGAAGACAACATAGCGAACAGTAAAAAAAGAAAAAGATTATAAAAATACTGACGACAACTTTTTCTCCGGAATGACCTCATAATTAGTTAGAATTAATAGAAAACAGCCGTAGAAATATTATCTAATGATATTAAATAGTAGGAAAGAAAAAAATATCTGGCAATATGGATGAAATTTAAACATAGGGATATCTTGGAACTAAATTCTGCATTGCAGATATATAGAACTACCAAAATTCGGAGAGAGAAAATTATTAAATAAACGCCAGATATACATTGGCTGAATGTTTACCTCGAAAATAGTTCCGAAATATTTTTTTAAACTCAAAGGAAAATTGCCTTCGCTGGAGCATTTCCTGAATAAATAGAATGACACTAAATTGGTAAAAAAGCAAAATAATTATTATGCTGTCATTTTCAATAGGGCTGCGACATAGAGAGAGAGAGAGAGAGAGAGAGAGAGAGAGAGAGAGAGAGAGAGAGAGAGAGAGAGAGAGAGAGAGAGAGAGAGAGAGAGAGAGGGGTGAAATGCCCGCATGCTTCTGAGAAAAGTGTGTGAGTGCAAGAGGACATTTTATGAAGTAGATTTATAGGATGCTGCAGAAAGATAATATTGGTTTCAAATTTTGGCACATGACCAGCAATTCCGAGTAATGGGGTAAGTCAATTACATCAACCCCAGTACTCAATGCGTACATATTACATATGCTCCAAAAGGAGGAAAATTAAATCTACCCTGGTGACATGTCAACTCAGAACGTAAGAGACGGACGAAATGCCTTTAAATATTTGTCGGGTGTGGTAACGAATCTACTAGTTCGGCTCCGTACTGAAAGATAATATTAATGAATTTAACTGTTACGTACTACTACATGAGTATGAATTACTTTATCTAGCCTGAAGTATACTACATTATACTATTACATGACGAAACGGACAAGTAACCGAACAAAAATGTTAACTTCGGCAGAGTTTTAAGTTAGAAAGTAATAAATCGCAAAGAATACCCTAAGACATTTAGTCTAGATGCCGTAAATATTCAGCCACAATTGTAGATACAATCTATAATCGTACACAATATCAATGATTTTACAAACCAATATCAATGCTCTCTCCTGCGCCTTCACTTGTTTAAAACCAAGTACACAAATTGTTTTATATGTATAAGGCAAATATGAAGTAATTATATATGTGACCTTGAAGATAAGGGTATTAGTTCTAACCTCAATTAGACAATTTTAGCCTCAGCACCTGAGTATGATTTAAAGAATAAGAAACGTTAGTTGTGTACAAGTGAAATCCTATCTATATTAAAGGACCAATTTTCCTCTACTTAACACAAAAAATGAAAGAAATCGGTTCAGCCTTCATAAAGTTAAACGCACTTTCCTTAAATATCATTAATATTAATTGTTATTAGTGCTAGTGTCTCCTTTGATAATAACATCATTTATTTCCTAATCTGAGCACTATATATTGATTGACGTCGTTTTCTAACATATGTGTAAGACAACAATCTCTATATACCCTATATACTATCTTCTGTATAAATACATATACATGTAACTGGTATATATATATATATATATAT
>NC_068983.1:130567278-130569190 GCF_001194135.2 Octopus bimaculoides | reverse complement strand
ATATATATTTAATTACACGAGTTTTTCTTTGGGAAATTACTCCATATATTTCTAAGCATTTACTTTTAAGCACTCATTCTTTAAGAATTCTAGGTGTATTCAAATAATCTTATGACAATATACCCTATATTTCTATCCCTCTTATCTCCACATTAGCCAGAATAGCTCCCATTGTAATTGTAATTAATCCTATAACCTTATACAATTATAATGCCACATAAGGTTCATTAACTTCTCTAAGCTCTACCTCTATCCTAACATGACTACCTTCTGTTTCTCTCTATAATTGAAAATAATCTTAACCTTATTGAAGTGCCTAAATATCTCTGTACCCCAACATTGAAGCGCAATGCACAGTTATCCCCCTTCAATTGTAGTCTATAAACCTGAAAATAGTTTCATTCGTTCACTTTCACCTTTGCTCTTATATTCCGGACAATTACTTGTAAATTTGCAATTATAACTTAGATCTACCCATAACGGAATAACATTCCTAATCTTACTTTAGTGCATAATTTCTCTCTACATTCTAATACGATAATGTAATAATCGGCTACCTTCCTCCGCTAGAGTCCAGCAGTGTTCATTTTTCCACTAATTGCTTCAACATTTATTTTTCTCGTTCAGATAATTACTGATAAATTTGATATATATCTCAGTTATATTCATAAAAATGCTACATCCATAACCGTAAGTACTATTCATGCCCATTGATTAAATAAAGCCCCTTAGACAATTCATTCCTTAAATACATTTATTTTTTTGTTTTTACTTGTCTTGTATTTTATTGATAAATTTAACGAACCTGAACAACGCCATTGTTTTCGAATATAAGCGGACCAATTATGTTGTAGGATTAACTTGGGCCTTACCCTAATCTTCATAGTAGTATTATGATGAGGTTTTTGTTAATAAGTAACAAGTAATAACATCGCACTAGGGATTTACCCCCAACTATTCTTTCATTAATATATTTACGTATGATTTCCCGAAACAAGTTCGCATTAAATTAAGTTTGTTAATTCTTTTTATGATACTCTATTAAATAACAGTCAGACTCTAACTTTTGACCCCTGTGATATGGACCATCCCATTAAACTCACTCCGCAACGTCTTACTCTCGCTATTTCCCCGAGTAAAATTGAAATTCGATGTAACTCCCAAAACCTGTGGAATTTACTCCTGGAAGTGATTTCCGTACCATAAGATATAATTCCATGGCTTATGGATATCACCTTGGAATTGACGTTTTCAACATTTCTTATATTTTCTATTATATTATAATTTTATTTTATATTACTTTACCTTACTTCCTCACATATTATAGTCTTAACTTTATGGTCTCTCTGATGAAGCTTTGGGGCTCAATCATTGTCCAACCCCTGTCTAATGTTTGTTCAACCTTTGTACAATCCATGTATATTACTGGCGTGATGTGGAAAACTTTGCAGATTGGGTAACCTCATAGTATAAACAGCTGCAAGAGTTTAGTATTTGTTTACTCATTTATTCTTATTCATTTAATCACTTTTATTTATCTGCTGATTTACTTGTTTATTTGCTTATTTCATTTGTTTCTTTTGATCACTTATACATATGATAAATAGATATAAATGAATGTTTACAGGCTGATGTTTGTTGCACGATTATTCTCTTAATTTTCTTAGTTGCTTTATACATTCTAGGTAAATTTATGTTTTACCCCCACTCAAACCTAGTATTCAATTGCGATATTGCCTTGCAATAGTAAGCATATGGATATAAATGCATAGGTATACATACAGTAGTATATTGGGGTATTTATTATCCTGTACACGGTTGCTTAACCTCTAACTCATACAGACATATGTGTGTGTGTGTGTGTGTGTGTGTGTGTGTGTGTGTGTGTGTGTGTGTGTGTGTGTGTGTGTGT
>NC_068983.1:130563013-130567239 GCF_001194135.2 Octopus bimaculoides | reverse complement strand
GTCATAGGATCGCGGTTTCGATTCCCAGACCGGGCGTTGTGAGTGTTTATTAAGCGAAAACACCTAAAGCTCCACGAGGCTCCGGCAGGAGATGGTGGCGAACCCTGCTGTACTCTTCCACCACAACTTTCTCTCACTCTTACTTCCTGTTCCTGTTGTGCCTGTAATTCAAAGGGTCAGCCTTGTCACACTGTGTCACGCTGAATATCCCCGAGAACTACGTTAAAGGTACACGTGTCTGTGGAGTGCTCAGCCACTTGCACGTTAATTTCACGAGCAGGCTGTTTCGTTGATCGGATCAACTGGAACCCTCAACGTCGTAAGCGACGGAGTGCCAACAACAATGTATGTATGTATGATTGTCTGAGTCGTTACAGTAGAGTATTACAGTCTGCACAAGCAGAAGTAAATGTTCTGTATTTCTTCCGGGTGTTTGCAGTCTGGCGCGAACGTCAACTACTACATTGTTGCGAATTTCTATCGGCCGTGTTTTTCTATTGGACACTATCGGTGGCGTGCGAAATGGAGATTATTACATGTGGGTAACTGTTTGTCTTCATGAAAATAAGCCATACTCACGGCTTCACCCTGAAGAGAGGATTTCAAAATGCAAATCGACAATCATCAGTTCCTCGAAGACTTTGAATAAGCAGTTGTCATTTATCCTTCTCTGTTTTTATATGCAAGGTACATGATTTTGTCTGTCAGACGTTCTCTCACTAATTACATTTCATATTTTACGGCATTCAGAAGGTAATTTTATGTATTGTTCTAGATGGAAATATTTAATAGCAATCTTATATCACATCACGAATGTAATGAAAATTTATTTCTTGCAATATGTGTCTCTCCTCCAAATCTTCTATAGCACTGAGTACAACATTCCCGGCAGTATAATTTCATGAGTGATTTCAATTCAATTTCATGATTTTAATTCATTATCATTTGTAAACTTTAAATAGTTTAAACTATATTTGAAACTAACACCAGAATAGTATAATCAGCAACATACTATTTACAAAAGTCTGAATACAGCACTTGAAAACGTACCGCATTTGAGGACAATGCTTATGTGATGTCATGTAAAATTATCAAAAGTTACGCAGGTGTACGCGCGCGCGCACACACAGAAACACACGCACACATAGACACACACATGTATGTATCTACGCATGTATGTATCTACGCATGTATGTATCTACGCATGTATGTTTGCATTCAAAATTTTTCTACAAAAATTAACAAATATATCTCAGTATTTGCCTTTAGAATATAATATTAAATCATATTTGCACTAAGAAAATCAAAGAAAACTGCAACTGTTTTCTCAGCATATAGAGATATTATTTTGTTAAATTTATTTGCAAAGAACATGAACGAATATAGCAAACCTGCTAACTTCCTCAATGGAAATACTTTAAAATTATTTAGAATAATGTAAATGTTTTTATATATCGAGTCGGTATAATTGTCAAAGCAGCTTAAACCAGTTTAATAGATAATGCATGTCTGAAATGTCCACAATTATATCTACGTGCATAATTCCTTCTTTTTTCTCTTTCCGTTTCACTAGTGTCTCTATTCACTATACGAATTTTAGTACATAAAGCTACACCCATCATCATTAAATTTAGTTCATTAAATGTAGTTTCACTTTGTCACTAACGGAAGTTCTTTATCGACACCTTTCCCATATGCACATTTATTGTTACAAATATCATTATCTTTCAACAACTAAAACATTTCTAAAGTTCATTTATTTCTATGTAAGAAAACCACAGAATTTACCAATGCTCTTGACAAACAAAACAAAAAGGAACTGAAAATTGAAAACCTGGTATTAAATAGAGAAAACAATAAAATCGAATATGCTATAATCATTGATGGAATATTTGACAATACGCATATCATGAGAAACCAGAAATTGCATTGATTTCCTAACAAAATAATTTTGATAAAATTATTTTATTCCTTGCACGTTATTCAATCATTTCCACCGCTTCTTTTAGATATAAGGAATTATTCATATGTTATAAAGACAAATATTATCGATTTCAAATTTTGGCAGAACGCCAGCGATTTAGGAGGCGGTGAAAAGTCGATTACATCGATCCAATGTTCAACTTGCACTTATTTTATCGATGCCAAAAGTTGAAATGCAAAGTGGAGACCAGCGGAATTTGAACTCAAAACGTACATTAGCAAGAAATGTAGCTGAGAAATCTCCTCGGCGCGGTAACGATTCGGCCAGTTCGTCATCTTAAAGTTCAATGCTTCAAATATTGTTGATTAAGCAGTGATGTGGAAGACTCATTATTGCGTCGGACAAAATGCAAAGCAGCATTTTTTCTAGCTCATATCATTCTGAATTCAAACTCTGTTAGGGTCAAATTCCCTTTTCGTATATTCATAGTCGATAACATAAATACTAGTAATATATCGGAGTTGATGCATTCCATTTGCTTCTGCTCTCAAAATTCCTAGCCACGTGCAAAAATTGCAAAGAGCTATTAATGTCGATTGTCTAAGCAATACTAAACTCACAATCAACTCTACTAATTAATTAAGCGGTGTGGTGGCTGAATTGCTAAGAACCTGCGCAACCTTTTAGCGGGGTGTATTTTTCCAGTGTTTTAGTTTTGTGTTCAATATTTGTAGAGGTTGCCTCTACATTTTAGCCTTTCGTAGGTGATAAAAAAGTTACCATTAAATACTTTTGTGAAAGTAATCGACATGCTCACTCACCTGAAAAGTCTGAGATTGGTCGTTTTGAACAAATATCATTAATATCACGATTAATAATATTTCTAGTGTAATACGTATCTAATCTACAGTACATTCAGTTGGTCACCCATTAAAATTGCTTCCGATTTTAGATTTGTCTCTGTATATTTCAGTTCTCATTCTATTGCAATATTCTTGACCTTTTTCTTCTTTCTGTGCTGACAATGTTTCTATCAACGAAATAATGGGGTTATAAGTGCCAATCGACACTCCAAAGAATTATCTGTCGAATTGTGACTGTTGAACGTATAATCGATATGGATAGACAATAATAGTATGCTGAAGCATTTAGTCAGCATTGGATCGACAAAAGGCAAGTACAATATTATCCATTAAATCGAATTCACCATTCCCATTGTTATTGATGTTAATTGTAGCTTTCTATAAAAATAGGAATAATCGTATTTTCTGATAAATGTTGTGTAGTTCCTATTGATATTTGTGTTTATTTTTGCTAAGCTTTAACATTATAGATACCAGTACTGCAATAATCTATACTAATACCATGGAAGCCACTATACCATCATCGTCTTCATTTTGTTGGTGTTGTTGAGGTCCAGGTCAGTCCTCAGCAGATCTACGTTAGAAATCCTTCCATGCATAACCACATTCGATCGTTAATTTTTCTCTTGCAGGATCAGCAGTTGCGTTGTGCATTTTATAAGGAGTTAAACTGTTATTTCACGATTATTTGACGACTAACTTTCATTATTTCAATCAACAGCCTGGTGATCCCTGGCAGAATCATTAGCCCGTAATAGAAAATAACTTTTGTTCCGGGCTTTTAAATTTTAAGTTGCAATCTCCCGAGATCAAATGCTTATTTCATCACCTCGCGGTCTCTTAACTACGCTACTGGGAGTACTTGTGACGATGATAACGACTAACGCATTGCCCTAAATATCAAGCACTGTGCCTATTCTACAAAAAATATGCAGCTAAATGACAGAATTGCTGATGCATCTGAGGAAATGTCTTTTTATTGAAAAGAGCGCTTTTTTTTCTCTGTTCAAAACGCATCATGATCGATTTAACCATCTTTTCGACATGATAGAGTCAGTTAAAATGAGTTGTACCTGCCTCTCAAAATTACTGTTATTGCATTTAAGTTAGAAACAATTTCTCTGACGATGCGAGTCAGCGGAGTCGTTCGAGCGCCGAAAATTGGACAATCGACAAACAATCCATGCAAGTGTTTACGTTCTGACTCAGCGTCGTACCGAGGTAAACTTTCCATTAAGAGCGTTAAAATATAATACTAGACAAGTATTTAAGTCGGTGGTATCGGCTAACATCCTCTCGTCCAAACTGACAGGCTATTTCCTAAATAGAAATTTCTTCTTCTTCTTATCATCATTATTATTATTATTATTATTATTATTATTATTATTATTATTATTATTATTATTATTATTATTATTATTATTATTATTATTATTATT
>NC_068983.1:130561050-130562404 GCF_001194135.2 Octopus bimaculoides | reverse complement strand
ATAAGACTACTTTTTTGCAAGAAATCAATCTTGTTTGGGATTTCCAGATTTCTTCACAAGTCTTGAAGTTTCAATGGGACTGAGGTCAACGCTCAGATCACCATTGGTATCACTTTTACATTACTGTACCGCATTCCACACTGTTGCCATTTCCACTTACAATGTGATTGAAGTACTTGGTGAGTTTTTCAACCTCTTTACTCAGAATATTCATGTCATTTGGTATGGCTACATCAATGATCTGACAATGTTTGTCTCTCTTTCCCCACTCTTTCCATAGAGTCTGCATTTCTGGGTGTCAGAAGTTTTATAGATATCATACTTCACTGAATTGGTAGCGAGAGCCTGGTCTAGTGCAGCAATGATCAGGCTTTCGGTGGTACACTTCAAATCACCTCACTCAAGCCGTGCCCACGATGCTGTATTATCATTAACGTCCTGTGTATTACTTTCAAACTCTCCACGCATTCTCATTTGAAGGTCTTCAATACTCTTCTCCTCAACTCTTTGGTTAAACTTTTTCATGCCCATCATTACATCTTCATTTACACGCATATATTTCGAGGCATATTGCAGCAGGTCTTCGTCACTGTTTATTTAATATTCGGCAAGCGTTCTCCTTTCACTCCTTATACAATGGTCTATACTAATTAGTCCTCTGCCACTATTTTTCTTTTCATATACAGTCTGTTTACGTTTGCTTTATGGTGTAGTGGCCCATGCAGCGTCATCAACATTTTCATCCTCCGATCCAGTGTTGATATTTCCTCCTTAGTCCATTAGAGGATGGATGCACTATATCTGACCACCGCAACTGCCCAGATGTTCATTGCGGTAATCAAAGTTTGGGCATTCAGGTTGGATTTCAACACCATCTTCATTCTCTTTTCATATGTATCGCTGATTTTGACTGTCTATTTCTCAATGTGGAATGTCATCTGTCTCGAAAATCCCTAAATATCGATAAAATAAGTACCAATGAAACACGAAGGTCGATGTAATCGACTAATCACTTTCACCCTAAATTTGTGTACATGTGCTTTTACCAGAAAGGGTTATTATTATCATTATTATTATTATTATTATTATTATTATTATTATTATTATTAAGGCAGCGAACCGGCAGAATCGTTAGCACTCCGGGTAAAATTATTAGGACCCGTCGTTATTTAAGTTCAAATTCCTCCGGGGTCTAATTTGTCCGTTGTTGGTAAAGACTGTTTACATCTGTGATGAATTGCTAATATTGGTTTTAAATTTTAGCACAAATCCAGCAATTTGGGGAGAACTTAAATTGATTACATCGACCCCAAAGCTCCACTTGTTTTTATTTTATCGGCTCTGAAATGATTAC
>NC_068983.1:130550372-130560914 GCF_001194135.2 Octopus bimaculoides | reverse complement strand
ATTGTACCAGCTCACCGCCCTCGAAAGGATTACTATGCTGCTCACTGTTAGTATCTGTTTTATTTTTTTAAACGACACTACTTTGATTCTGTCTTAGTTTTATGTCATATTTTCTACTTTTGTAAGCACCGAAGCCAAGTCGGAAACTGATTTTTTTTTTTCGGTAACCATGGACGTTTCTTTTTTATATTCAAATATTGACCACGATAAAGGGGTAGAAGCATGCATGAATGCGTTTGAAAAATGTATTCCATATTTGTAGGCTCTTAAGTAATATAAGAAGTTTGGACAGACGTTTTAGACCCAGACGTAGGGTTGCGCCATGGGTACCTCCATGTCAGTTTATTTCGCTAATGTCCTCATCAGAACATTCGAGACACAGTTATTGAAGACATTTAAATCCTTACATGGTCATGAAACAATATTCTGTTTCCGGTCCTTTGATGACGTCTTTTTTGTCTGGGAAGGATCACAGAATAGTTTAATTGTTTTGTTTTATTTTTCATTTTTGTAACTTTTATGCTAAAAATTATTGCATTAAGTTTAGCATAAAATTTACGTCAATTTTTTCAGAAACTAGCGTCGAACTTTTGGACACAAAAGTTGTTTTCCGGATGCAGAATAATGACAGAGTTATTTTGCAAGTCCATGTCATATCACATCCGCTGCACTGATAATCCACATCATGTAATTCAGTCAAATCCGAAATCCCAATGTTTTGGGATAAAACAGATTTGTACTGACATAGGAGATTGCTGGAAACATGCGAATGCTTTTGTACACCTCTGTGTCAAACGCGGTTACAATGAATCACGATTAAAGGAAATAGCAAATGACGTAAATAAGATTAGCAAAGAAAGTCAAACATTCACGCATAATTTTGGCAAATATCTGAGAGAATACCTTTCGCTACCATTTCAAAAGAATTACATAACAATTAACAGAACATTTCGAAAAATATCCTCGTTTCCAATAAATATTTCCTCAACCGCCTATTGTAGTCTTTAGACAGAATAAAAATATAAGTGAACTATTAACCTCTACTTCTGACACCAAACAAACTAACAATGGAGTATCTTTGAAAAACAGCCGCAAGGGAGGTAAACCCAGTTCATTGTGCAGCAACATGAGTCAAGTGAGTTCTATCAGGAATCATAACAGAAATGTTATGATTTACACGGAAGGTGTGCGCAGCAGAATGCACAAAGCACAACTTCATATATGCTGGTTGTACAATAGAGCAATTAAGCAAAAGATTCAATGGACACAGATATGACGTTAGGCAAATTAGCAGTACTTCGACAGAACCTGCCGCACATTTTGCATCAGGCGGCTGCAATTTCGAAAAAGAATTGAAAGTGCATATTCTCAGAAAATATTCTGAATCTGTTACACTTTCAGTACTCAAAATTCACGAGGAGAAATTTGTTTGCTGGTTATTAACATCATGCACTGGAGGAATAAATAAACTTACAAGAAAATTTCATCATATTTACAGAAAACTGCTTAAACTGCTTAAATATTTTTCTTCATTTTCCTTTTCTTTTTCTCTTACATTTTTTGTTGCCAGATGTAAACTTGAATTTGGAAGACGTGGGAACGCTGGCTGCTTTCGTTCACGTTTTAGATTTGAATTTCTATAGTTTTGAATTTTTATCACTTTTCATTTTGAACTCGACAAAAACATGCTAGCTACCGTAATATCGTTCATCCAATAAAATATATATTGAAAACGCATCACTCTATTCGTATTGCCTGTTTACCTCTGTGAAGAGTTACGTCAATCCTTTAAAAATATTATTGTTGTTATTGTTATTATTATTATTATTATTATTATTATTATTATTATTATTATTATTATTGTTGTTGTTGTTGTTGTTGTTGTTATTATGGAGTAAAAGAGCAGTGCATGCAATCAAAGTGACACTGGAGTAAAATATACGAAGCCCTATATACCTATGATGACTACCCGTCTGATAAAAGTATACGAGGCACATACATCATTGTGATCTCATTTCAAGATAGACTGTGCATGACCTTGCAAGTGGGACCCAGTTAGAATTTTCATCCCGTCGAGTAGCCCATATCACTGAAAAGGTCCCTGAATAAGGGTTGTTTAAGGGTGTTGAACGAAACACCCATATTTCCAAAGGTGAATTATCCAAACCCCAAGGATTTCCTTTCAACACATGGCTGTGATGCTCCCCCGATATTTCTGCTCGTGATCAGAGATGCACATTTCGTGAGCCACTAAGGGACATGCTCAACTGGTGAAGGTCAAACCACTAACAAGCAAATCTGTGGTATTGAGCAGAATATTTATACCGAGATAAAACAATGTACATAATAACACTTCCAATGGGTTAAGATGAGAAGTCAAGAGAGCCAGTGCCCTGTGAATATCATCATTATTACCAGCAGCAGCAGCAATTTTTCTGTTTCGTTTTGAAGAAAAAAGCAGAAACTATAAAATGTTAGTCTAAATGCCACCTGGTGTGTATTTGCAATTCTCTATCAAATAAATATAGATACCATGGGTTACACGTATTCTTTCGTTCTTGCGGAAATAGTCAAGTACTTCAGTCTAGACCGACAACATTTTTGTATATTATTCGTGGCATTAAGATTTTTGTCTTTTCATCTGTTTGAAAGTCTCAATTATTATCCTTTTGAATGCGGCTAATATCAGAATCAAGACTGATTTACTAGGTATCTGATACTTAATTGACATACACATAATGCCGAAATAGTTACTTACATAACTGTAAAATGATAACAGAATTGTAATAACAATATTTAAACTAATGCAAATATCGGCATTATCATATTTGGAGGCATATACCATTCAAGAATCATAAACTGATGTGGTATGTTAATTCTATTCTTGTATATAGATTGTATATAGATTATTACACCGGTAATTTCCTGTTTGCAATATGATATCATAGACGATATCGACATACTTTTAAGGTGAAGTCATTATCAGTAGTATGGGGCCTGTAAGCTGATCCCTCTATCAGTGCTGCTGTAAACTAATCTAAGAAGCTAGCGGGCTGGCCGTTATTGGTCAAGTTAGTATACAACTGTAATATACTTCTAATATTGGTTTCAATTGCGGCACAAGTCCAGTAATTTTTTGTGGGGCGGTCTCAAGTCGATTACACCGACCACAGAGTTCAACTAGTATTTAATTTATCGACACTGAAAATATGAAAAGCAAAGTCGACCTTGATGGAATTTAAACTCAGAACCTATAGATACCTGAGAACTTTGGCCGATATACTAACAATTCTGCCAACTCACTGCCCTATGCATTGCTAATATTGATGCCAGATTTAAGTCGGCGACCTTACCTGAATCGTTAGCATGCTGAGCAAAAAATTCTATTAATGCCAGATTAATAATTTGGATATTCACCATTGACTCAATAATTTCATCTACCGAAATAGTTCATATCCACCTTCAAGCATGCCGTGATTTTAGCGTATTCCTGCTTGTATGGTCAAACGATTTGTAACACATAACTGGGCTCATGGCAGGAGGTACTATTCCGCGTCAGAGTAGAACTAGGAATAATTGTATCTAAGAGAGTGCTCAAATACCTTTTAACCTAAAACAAGGTCCCACTACCGGGTGTAGTTTAACCTGCCAACGTCACAATCAATCAGGTCAGTTTGCAAAATACTATGATCAAGTATATTCGTGGCGTGTGCAGATGAGACAGCTAAAAGTAACTTAAACCAAGATTGAAATTCATGCCTCATCCTTCGATCGGGAAGTCTGTCTACTGAAAGTCACCCGACTTGGATGGAATTACTTAACTCAACGATTGACATCTTTCGGTGGGAAATGCAAAGTTTGTGATATTCAAACCTTGTCTCATATGACAGCTTACAGTATTAATTCATTCTACTATAGGCACAAGGCATGAAATTTGTGGGGACGACAAGTCGATTAGATCAACTCCAGTGTTTCACTAGTACTTAATCTATAGAGCACGAAATGGTGAAAGGCAAAGTCAACCTAGGTGGAATTTGAACTCAGAACACAATAACAGACGAAAGCACTTCGCCGTCTAAGCTTACAGTAATAATGAATTCTATTTCGATCTCTTTCAGCCAGTTGTCAATATCTTGGATTACAGTTCCCAACGCACCATTTATTATAGACACGACCTTTATTGTTCGCATGCTCCAAATTCTTCGTATTTCCTTTTTTAAAATTTTCTTTCTATTTCTCTACGATTCTGAAATCAAACAGCCATTATGGGTCGATAAGAAAGCAACTTCACTTTTCCTAATCTATAATCATTATGTCTGATCTATTATCATCTTGTTTCTTATCAGTTTGAATAGGAAAATCCCACAAAATCTTACATTTCTCCGACTCCAGTACATTTTCGATTCAACGATTGAACCATGTGTTTCCAGCTTCAATCCCCATTTCCGGCACATTTCCGGCACATTGTATAACTTATACACCCTCGTCGGGCTTCTATTTCTTATTTTATTCCTATTATTATCATCATCATCGTCACCATCACTATTATTTTAGGAGCCAGAAAACAATGTATTCGTATCCACAATATTATGACACACACCATCAACATAATAAGCAAAGGAACCAATTGATCTCCTAGATAAGCAGTCGAATTTTCTGGAATCTCACCCGAGCAAATTAGAATGAAAAAGAAATGTTAATTAATCCTAGATATTCCAAAAGAGGGAAGGTTAAGACAGCTCTAACTATTCAGACAAGTCAATGTTTGTCGCCAACTGGACGTAGATATTGTGTTAGTACACGGAACATTGCCTTATTTTTTTTCTTGAGATGACCCCTCAAATGGACACGTAGTGCAAAATAAGCAATCATATATACTGTTGACAGACGAGAACTGTCTGCTACGGCGACTGGAACTAGATGACGTGGTTTCCCCCGGCTTGGGCTCCTGAAGGGCAGCGATTCAGTCACGACATAACACGTGAATCTCCTTTTCAATGATATATAGAATTTCAGTGGCTATTCAGGCACTGGTGTCGCTAGTAAGCTGTTTATAAGTAAATAGCCAAAGAAAAACACACACACATTCACACACAGACACTAATGTGCATGCGTGTATATATATATGTATATATACACATACATACATCAGTATGTTCTTTCATAATGTATGCTTTTAAATGAGTTTGAGAATGATGTACTTGATATCTTGAAACTGATTCTGGCGATAACACACCGTCTATATATTTGAACGGATGTATAATATAATAGTAAATAAACTGTTGTTATGAACTTTTTTGCTTTTGCTTTCGTAACCGAGAGAAGAAAAAATAACAATCACATTAACCGAGGTGGAATCATCTCACTTCCATTATTGACAATATAGCATTGACCCATCACATATTCTTCATCCCAAGTTTTATCTGAGATTAACGGAAAGTTTGTAAACACAATGGCGTTGCATTTGAAAACTTGACTTGTTTTGTTCTCATTCCCTCCCTCTTTCTTTCTCTCTCTCACTCTGAACCTCCTCCTCTCTCCCTCTCATTCTCTCTCTGCATACATACATATATATGAATGACGTTCTTATGTGTTGTTATACATAGGTGCAAACATACAGAAATATTCGTATTTAATTCCTAAAGTACCTTGAAGAAATGTTTTTCTTGTCAAAATCATTCTTTGAAAGCAGATGTATATCTGTTGGGATCGTGACTTGAAAGCTTTCATTCAGAACATATAAAGAGGCTGACTTGTTTGTAAACATCCATGTTGTCAGCAAGTTACCAACGTTTGACTTTCCTCCTTCTTACATCTCAGTTAAAAGGAAACAGAGAAATAAATAAAACCAAACTTCTATACGAAAAATGTTCTTTCAGTTTTCTTCTAGAATATTCTTTTCTAAAATTGTTTATAACCAGATTTGAATTGTCAAACATCCTTATTCCTTTACAGAAGAGAAGCTGTCATATTTTTGAATAGATTATATCAATTATGTTATTTTTTTTCTGTATGTTTCTTACTTTTGATTATTGTTATATCTGTTATTTTTTTTAAGAAGAAAAAAATTGAAGAAAAACATATCATAAAAAGTTCATGTTTTTGTCATTACTTTGGCAAGGTTTCTAAAACCAGTAAACCAGAGAGAATTCCATAAGTATGTTAGCTGAGATGATGAATCAAAAAATATGTCGGCTAGCATATTTTTCATGTTTTTTTAACGTAATAAAAGCAATGGCAATAATTTGAATTATAATATATGAATTCTACCAACTTAGTATAGCTGATCGAAATATATTGATGGAAATGAGATTAAGCAACATTTATATTTTATTCGAGAATATTGGTAAGTGACGTGTAAAACGCGGGTATCAATTGATCTTTCTTTTTCGAGAAATGCTGCTGATCAGGAAAATCGAATATCTAAATATTGTTCATACTCTTCAGCTAGAGGACAGAAAACCTTCGGAAAATTGTTGTAATCGAATGATTTGCGCCCAATACGGTACTGTTATTTTTTCATTCAATGAGGAAACATGACATTTTCAATCGGCGTGATGCGAATATAATGAAAGCCTCCTTCAAATTACGCCATGATATTTTAAGAAAGGAAACATGGGGAATTTTGTAGTTGTAGAAATGAGTATGGCCGCCGGAAGTTGTTGACAAGCAACAGTAGTAATTTAATTCAGCTGAATACACGTCATTGATTGGTTGAAATTACCGAAATACGACAATTTTAACACGAAATAACTTCGAAAATAGAAACTTTTCTCAACAACGCTAAGAGTAAAAGATGTTCTGTATGACACATTCTACCAGTATACGAAGTTTCAAAGTGTTTAGCTAAAGAAAAACAATTAATTGAGCTGCCCATGTAAAAGGAAAACATCCAGAAATATTATTGCAGTCCCAGCATGATACATACAAATTAAAACGAAATTTACTTCTTAAATGAGAAAAAAAAAACAAAAACCAAAAAACAAATAGAAATCTTATAACTAAATATCATATTCATCATATAATACATATTACATATGATTAGTATTCTGTTGAGTATAAAGTAGTTTTTGTAACCATGTTGGTAACTTTCCTCCAGTTTAATATATGCATGCTGGTCCGCTGGCACTTCGATCATCATGTAGAATATAATGTCCGAAAAACCAGAAGAAAAATAGTATAACTGATTTCAGTTTTAAAAAGTATTCCTTTACGTTTCGCACTTGTAAATATAAGAGACTTTCAAATTATATCCAGCTGCACAAGTATTACGAAATATATGAACCATGATTTATGAAATTGTAATATCGCATTGCGTAGATATTTTTCAGAAAAAAGAAACAGAAGCCACAGTATTACAAATCATGACATACACATCTTACAAAAATATCCAGCTCGTAAACCTACTAAATGTTATCAACATTTCAGTCGCAATATGAAAAGAGTATGTTTTTATCCCAAAGATAATAATGCTTAGATACCAACGGTAGTGATAAATAATAATAGAAAGAAATTAATGAAAATATTTGTTTTGAACGTTTGCACAAGGCCAGCAATTTCAGGGCAGGGGTTGAGTCAATGGCATCAACAGCAGTATATCGCTGCTACATATTTTATCAGCCGCGAAAGAATAATATTCAATCTTAGAGGGATATGAAATCAAAAAGTAAAAACAGACGAAATGTTGCTAAATATTTTGCCCGGCGAGCCAAAGATTCTACTTATCACAACCTAAACGTGGATTAATACCGGGAACTGAAATCAGAAGTAGAAACAAGTTCATTGGTAAATTATACCAGACATCATTTCTATAAACTGCAACGTTAAGGTAAACTTGATGCTAAATGAACTCAAGAGTTTAGACAGAATGCCAGGACAAAATGATCACGTAAATATGATATACATATAATATATATACCCTTCCATAGAAAAAAAATAGGCATGTAATAAAAATAATATTGACAGGTTCGAATTTAACATGAAGAAATGAAACATATATTTAAATTCATGTAACGTTATACGTAGTGCAACTTTGGGCTTGGAGAACTATATCATGCTTAGTGAGAAGAATTTACTGAAACGGTAAAATATTTCTAGAACAGAAACAACGATAGGAATGATAATCTAATGTGTTAACATACTTGGTCTCCAAAAGGAATAATGTCAACAGAGGGGACAAGGTGTTGAAAGATGTTTCCTTGAATGCGAAGTAGTGAAATTTCCTTGAACTGATTGCTGTTTGAATTCTACTTACCTGTGATACTAACAAAATCGTCGCACGTCCACCTATTGGCAACTATATCCCCTCAGATCACTCTCAGTATGATCTTCATTATTTTTACAGATCATTATCAAAAACTACATTTGTGGCCACAGTTTTATTAAACGTATTGAATAATCTATCGCGTATGTGCGTGTGTGTCTGTGTGTACGTATAAGTCTGTGTGTATCTGTGAACGTGTGTGTTCACGAGTGTGTCTGTGTGTGTGTGTGTGTGTGTGTGTGTGTGTGTAGCGAATGTACCGAATAATTAACCTGTTACTATAAACCACGTCTTTACGTTGTGAGTTCAAATTCCACCGAGGTTGATTTAGCATTTCATCCTCGCAGAATCGATAAAATAAAAACCAGCAGGGCACCAAGGTCGATTTAAAAGACTTACCGTTATATCTAGAAATTGCTGGCATTATGCCGAAAGTTTATACTAATAATATAATTCGTTTGGAGAACTCTCTGAATATAATCATATCAACCACATCGTAGAAAAACATTATGAATTGAAGAAACGTCAGTTAAAAGAACCTCAATCATGTATATTTGGAAATAAATGTAAGGAAGGCGTATATTCTATGACTGATTTAGAAGTAGTTTAGTATTACGGGTGGCATGGATAAGGACAGAGGATACTTAGAGTGGAAACAGCTATCAAAATCTGTAAATAGATCAACATATCTGCAGATCTGTCGGCCGTATGAACTGTGGTACGAAAATGGTTTAAATGCTAATTAAATTTAAATGCTTATTACGTTAAAATGCTTATATTTAGTACGTAGTTTCACAAGACCTGTTATGTATAGATTGTCAATTCTGAAGAAATATTTATCTTGACGGATAAATCGTAGCATCCCTGGTGAACACCTGACAAGTTTATACAATATTTAGGATATTTTTCCGCAATATAGATAAATTTCATATAGTAGGACGCTCGATAATTCTATAAGACATATAGATATATATGTATGTTGAAAACATAAAGATTGATGCATACATGTGTGTGCATACGTACAAGCACAGAGAAATATCTATATATATATATATATAAATGTCTGTGTATGTATATATAGATATACGCATATATGCGTACATACAGACATGTATTTGTGTATACATGTACATATATGTATAGATGGCTATCTAAATAGATATATATATGTATGTGTGTGTGTGTGTGTGTGTCAAAGAGAGAGCGAGAGAGAGAGAGAGAGAGAGAGAGAGAGTGAGAGAAAAAAAGATACAGACAGACAGAGAGGAATAGAGAAGGTTCATGCAGTATTTTTTATGTCGAGTACGCACAGTTCAGCATACCAATATAATGGGCAATAATTACATTCCATTGTTAGATATTCGTTTAGGTATTCACATGATAGAACCACCCAATCCCAACATTATGCAAAGTATGAAAAATAATCGTATTACTTAATTCAACATATTGCACATTCGTAACACTATATCTGAATTTCATCACACAGAAGGCATTTCAATAACACAAAGGAATCAAAAAATGAAAATAAGTAATTCTCCAAAATAAACAAAATGTTTTATTAAAGGTTTATAGGAGTGAACAAAGAGGCTAACATCACATAAAATGTTATCCATAAGTCTCGCTATCACTCTGCTTGTCTCTATATACACACATACATGTAGACATACACACATGCACGCATATATATAAATAGACGCATGCCTACATACACGCATGCATATATGACAACAAAAGAATGAATGAGTCCTCGATATTATGTAAATAGATGAGTTCATCTATAAATATAATGTCTGACAAATTAGTCGGATGTCATGGCTGGAGTCTGCTCTGGAATCTCGTCAGTTATTGAGACAAACAAAAATGCTATGAACATGACTTTTGAATAAAGGGAAATTACTATGAAAATGACCGTTATTAAGACAAACAAAAGTCCTATGGGAATGACCGTTAAATAAAGGGAAATTTCCCGGATAGGAAGAAAGTAAAATTACTCCAAGAAGGTAAAATCCCACTCATAGAATCCACGTGTGTGCGCATGTACATACATATACATGCGCGCACGCACACCCACGTACATATGCATATATGCACATACTCACATTCCCGTAAAACACATACATGCACACACACACGTATAAATACCTATACAAACACATTTCTGTTCATATACACGTCTCCTTTCACACATGCACAAATATGCAGGGTGAAAGGTAATATAGAGAAAAATATATAAATGTATAAAGCAATAAAATATAAGTAAATATATAGATCGGAAGAGC
>NC_068983.1:130548988-130550305 GCF_001194135.2 Octopus bimaculoides | reverse complement strand
ATATATATATATATATATATAAATATATGAAAAATATAAAAATATCTATGTAAGGAATGAAATGCTTGTACGTGTACACAATATAAAAAGGAGCTTTAATCTGTGGTCTTGGGGGGACCAATAACGTAACAAATATCTAGCCATATATAGACATGATCCAAAAAGTTCAGTTCTTGAATTTAGTGGGGTCTAAGGAGCTTTTTCAGATAAGCCATATTTCCATATCACAAAGACCGCACCTTCCAATTCCGTTGCTGTAAGGCTTACACTTGGCTAAGGTATTCCAATGAATGTTATAGTTGAATGTGAAACATTCCTGTCACAACCTGGGATCTTGAAGACTGCTTAAATGCAAGAAAGTATACTAGTCCTTTAATATTTGATGTTCAATATTTCATTTATTCAATAAGACAATAAATACTTCATTTCATTATACTATATATACTATATATTCTATATTCTACATTAATATTATAAGAATGTAAATAAAACATAAAACAAACAAAAAAAACTGACATTGTTGGAATTCTTTTGAATAATACATATATACAAACATCCAAACACACACACACACGCACACACATACACACACACATACACACACACACACACACACACACACACACATATATATATATATATATATATATATGTATAAATGTATATACGTATACGTATATTAATTTATATACATATATATGTATATAAATTTATATACATATATATATAAATTTATATGCATACATATATGTGTGTGTGTATATATATATATAATGCAAACATACATGCATGCATATATATATATATATAATTGTGTTGTGACCCTTCTGTCATGAATGACCATGGCATTGCACCTAGAAAGTTACCCTCCGAGTGAAAAGTGTGGGGAAGGTTGTTTATCAAGGACCCGCAGTCGTCCATGCATACCAGCGTCCCCTCTCCACGTCACTGATGTTATCCAAGGCCGATACAGCTTGGTACCAGTAACGTCGCAGTTCATTCATTAATGTGCAAGTGGCTGAGCACTCCATAGACACGTGTACCCTTACCGTAGTTCTCGTGGAGATTCAGCGTGAGACAGAGCGTGACAAGGCTGGCTCTTTGAAATACAGGTACAGCAGAAGGAGGAAGAAAGAGTAAGGGAAGGTTGTGGTGAACGATCACTGCAGGGTTCACCATCACCCTCTGCCAGAGCTTCGTAGAGCTTTAGGTATTCTCGCTCAATAAACACTCAGAATGTCCGGTCTCAGAATCGAAACCGGGATCCTACGACCGCGAATCCGCTGCCCTAACCACTGCGCCATTGCGCCTCCATAT
>NC_068983.1:130545760-130546686 GCF_001194135.2 Octopus bimaculoides | reverse complement strand
ATATATATATATATATATACTGGCGCGCCTACTTGGTTAGGAGTTTGATTCTCCACTACATGGTTCCGCCTTAAGTCTCACCTGTACGAACATAGGCAAGTGACTTCTGCTAGGACCTCGGGCTTACCAATGTTCTGTGAGTGGAGTCATTTGAAGGGAACTGAAAATCGTCTATATATAAGATTCCTTGCTTCCTTAACAATCAAGTCTTATCAAAGTTGTAGAACACCAGAAAGCGGCTACGTACAAACACAGAACTCACAGTGTGAAAAAAACAAAACAAATAAAAAACAAAACAAAAACAAAAAGAAATAAGAATCCAATTTGTAACCAATTTGTAACTATACATATGACTCACTCGTCGTTCCTTGGTGTTGCTTAGGATTAAAATAGTAGGCACGAATGGTGTTTGAAATGTACGGCAGCTGTTGCAATGCAATTTTAATTAATGTTGCCATAAACGCATAAATTATAATACGTTAATACAATCCAACATCAACAGTTAAATTCCATACAGGTAAGATTTGAAGTAGTCTATCTGGCCATTGACAACATCAGTTGGGCTAGCGCCTTTTACGACTATATCAAATAAACTTCTATCGAAACAGCTCTCATAAATTCTAAACGTCGTTCGTTAATACAAATATCTATATCTAAATCCAAATATATGTGTTTGCGTGTGCTTGTGTATGTATGTATATGTGTGTGTCTGTGTCTGAGTTTCAAGTTTGTAGGGAGAGCGAGACAGGATAGAGAGACATTGGGAAGCAAGAGAGAGAAAAGGAGAGAAGTGAAAAAAGGTGCAAGAGAGAGAGGGGGAGAGAGAGAAAGAGAGAGAGAGAGGGGGGAGAGAGAGCTAGAAAGAGAGAGAGAGTGAGAGAGAGAGAGAGAGATAGATAGATAGATAGATAGAGAGAGAGAGAGAG
>NC_068983.1:130544364-130545205 GCF_001194135.2 Octopus bimaculoides | reverse complement strand
CGCTAGCCACTACTTATTCTTTATTTTCTCTCCCAGGTTCTTTCTGTGCTTCTTTCTGTGGAACTGCGTAAGCTCAAAACGTTAGAGGTTTTCGCTTCCCGAGCGTTAAACTATTATATCTGTTTGTTGTCTACACCACCTATCTTCGTCTTTTGTTTTTTTTTTGTGAATTTTCCCTGTATATATATATATATATATATATATATATATACATGCACACGCACGCACACACTCGCCCAAATACACACACACATATACATATATACATAAGGACGTTTACTCTTGCTTGTGTGCACGATATCATACATAAGTGTAAGGATATATCTGTATATGCATTACTATATGCGTGAGTGTCCGGATACGGTATATACAGAGATATACTTATTTCGACTCTTACTTAGTAATTATCTTTAAAATACTCCGATTGAAATGATTCCTGTAATGAAGGACAGAGTAAAAAAAAAACTCCAATAACAGAGTTAACATCCACTGACAAGGTTGCAAAAAAATCTTGCAAAGCAGATACAAACGGCCTTTAACTTTGGTTTCACTGTTTAATTTTTCCTGTCTTGGTTTTTGTTTGCTACGTTGAAATCCTCCGGTTAGTAGGTTAATCCACTTCGCGGGAAGAGCTATTCTAAGATCGCATTCTGCCTCATCTTCAAAACGCCTAGTTTAGAATAGAGGCAGCTGATGAAGGAATAGTACCATAAGTGGCTTGTCTGTTTTCTTATGTGTTCATTCTGTTGTCCGTAAAAAAGGTCCGTTTTTTTGTGCTTTGTTTATATTCCCGTTACTTTTTTAGTCCATGTTTCTTGACGTCCTGTCTCCAGACATGTAT
>NC_068983.1:130526566-130541612 GCF_001194135.2 Octopus bimaculoides | reverse complement strand
TATATATATATATATATATATATATATATATATATATGTTTATATATAGACACAGTACCGACTGTTGAAAAGTTCATTGGCTGACAAGATACTCTAAAAGAATCTGAAAAAGTTAGGTTTATTTTTCAATATACTCTCTCTCTCTCTTACGGACTACACACATCATCCATCGTTGTTGCACAGCTTGGATGACATTGGTGGAGAGGTTTATTTCATACTGGTAAAAAAAATGTCATCACATGACACCTAAACATGTATGACACTCCTAAATTATACGCTAGGGTAAAAGTCATACATGCTTGAATTAATTCTAGTCTATTGGCTACTCATCAGGCCGAGGATACCGTAGTTAAAACAAAATTACATTGTCGTGAAAGAATCAGAGGAGATATAATTTTAAATGAGTGGTGAATCCGGGAGAACCGAGTGAAAAGAATTAGAAAAACATACGTATGATGGAATAAAATGATCGGTAAAAGAAAAGAAGGAAACGGTAAGAAAAATGGGATTCAACAATACTGTAAAATAGTTACAGAAAAATAAAAAGAAGTGGGGATGCAGGGCGGAAATTTAGTTTATATTGATGCTGACTAAGGGAAGGGTTGTGAATATTAGGCTGGGATCATTTTACTGAGTCAATGGTAAATAAATATATTGTCGCACCGATGCATATACATTTATAACAAATCCAAAGCAAAGAAAAAAATATTTTAGAAGTAAAAATTTTAGAAGTAAAATTATTAAGAACGAAATGGAAGAAAAGAAGCCAAATATTTAGGAGTGGGAGAAGGTTGATTTGCTAGCAGAGAAGAAAAGAAGAAAAGGACGGAAATGAGGGAGATGGAAAATAAAGTTAGTAGACATTAGGGGGACGTATCAGTCGGTGGCTTACTACTTAACTGTAAGGGTATGTATTTGCATATCCGTGCACACGTACGTAAGTTATCTGTGTACCTACAACATCCCGTAGGTGTGCACGCGCATGTACGCGCCTGGATATTCTTATGTACAGAGATGAAGATGTAGGGAGATCACTGGGTTAAGAAAACATAAATGTAGCTAAAGTATTTTTATGTTATAAATACACAGATGATAACCAAGTGTGGAGGGAATTACCACGTCGTATCAAAAAGTCCCATGACGAGTTATGCTTAATAAATAATAACTTATTTGCCGAAGTTTTGACACCAGAGTTCCTTCTCCTTTTCGAATCCAACCTGGAAGTTGTTTTCCCTAAGCGAGTCGAGGACCTTCTACGATTTGCTCTGGTTCTCAACGACGGTGTTTAAACTGCGACCTTTGAGCTGCATTATCATGTTGGGGAAGAGATGTAAATCAGCAGGTGCTAATCTGCCGAATAAGGTGGTGGGGGAATGGATACCATGTTGATTTTGGCGTGAAATGCACGTGTGAAGAGAGCTTGGTGACAAGGTGCATTGTCATCGTGAAGAAATCTAATTCTTCGCACTCGACAGATCAGGTCAATTTCACCGAATGACCTCCCTCAAACGCTTCAGAACGTCTCAGTAGAACTCTCGATTGACAGTGTGACCTGCGGCACGAATTATTTATGCATATTTCCACATTTATGGGGATGACGCTCATGGTAGGTCTTCCAGGTCACTCATCGACTTCCAGGGACGGTCTTACGCGTTTGAAGCGCCCGTGTAACACGAAACATTGTATACGACCTATTTCGTCGTTGCCGTAAGCCTGCCGAAGCTTACTCTATGTCTCTGTAGCAAATCCCTCAAGTTGAACGCAAAATTCCACGTTGGTTCTTTGTTCCACCTTCCTGTCCATGACAAAATCGCAGACTACAGGATACATGTGATCACAAAAACACTATTTTCACACCTTGCGAAATAAACGCAGTAATGTCACTCGGTACACTGCCGCATGAAGGTCACTGCTAGATCTCACTGCGCACTCAACAATGTGATGCTTTCTGTTGGTGCTCTGCAAAAATCGTCCGGAAAGGTTTCCATTCCACCTCGTAATTAGAGAATAATTGGGGCGGGCACTACTTTTGCACATGAAAAATGTGTTATATAACTTGTGTTTGCGATTAAGAATTAAGCCGTTACGTTCAATCAGGCAATCACTACATTGCATAATTGATCATTCTTCTGAAATGTAGAGATCGCATTTGTTGTTACAAACGATATACAGTTTGGCATAGGTAATGATGGAACCTTTACACTGAACAGAACTGAATTTTATTTTAGGCTACGAATGAGCCTAGATAAAGAAGCCCTGTAAGTTTTCGCTTGAGATGTAAATCCAGAATAATGGATATTCGCGTAAATATGTAAATGTAAAGTCTTAAAATTGAGTTGGAAGCCACCTGTACAACTTTGACTGCTATGTTCTGGTAATGTCTAGAAACTTTACCTCCCATTTTCGCACAATTTTTCCCCTCCTCTCTTCTCTCTTAGCAAATCCACCTTACTCCCACTCGTATATATTGGATTTCTTCTTTGCTTATTCTGCTTATTCTTGATCGTTTGACTTATATATGGTTTTGTGATTGCGTCTGATTTTTCCCCAACACTTCCCAACTTGGGATCGATTGTTTATATCCACGTAACTTAGAGTTACAGGAAACTGGACCGATCGTATAGGAACAAGGCTTTAAAAAATAAGTACTGGGGTTTAAGTTACTGGCCCACAATGACGTAGTCTAATGACCGAAACATGAAAACAGCGTCGACAATAGAGGTATATGAAATGACATGCAAAATCAATACTTGATGTATTAAATTTATCTCTACCACTAGAGCAGGTATCATAATCATAATCATAGAAGTAAGAACAAATGCACTGCAAGAACATTGGCGACTTCAAGATACAGGATTTCTCTGAAGATGACATGCTATTAGTGAAAAGGTCAGGTTTACTGTCGGAAGATAAGAGGATATTTATAGCCTACCTCAGTTGCAGTAATCAAGGGATTTATTCTAATATAAGAAGAGATGAACACTTTTATGACTAGTTGATTTGCATAATTTAAATAAAAATGAAATAAGAGAAATAACACTGAGTGACTTTACATTTAAGGGAAAAGTAAGTTTTAAAATGTTTAATTTTAAATATTGCTATATTCACACTCCAGTTTGGGGTGCTCTTAAATTACACTGTGTATTGCAAAAGAGCATACACTGTGAAAGGTATGAATATGTAGAGAAAGAGTGAGTGCATCACAGATTTCCATGAATATACATTCATACAGGTATGGAAGCAGTATTAACTTTTCATACTAAACTTTACTATGAAGAATATATATATATTTTAGCCGTAATTAAATTAATTGAATTCATTTGACAGCATCTAATAGTTACTCCAAATAACCTGATTTAGTAATAGGTGTGACATTTCACAGTGTAATAAGATGTAGAGTTGCTTATATCTTATAGTCGACAATAAGCATAACACATTTTATGAGGGATGTTGTATTTAGCAAATTTAATTGATTAATATATTATGAGCATACGCCGGCTAAAAGGTTTAGATATGTTGTATAGTAAATTACAGTATAAGATTTGTGTGCTTATCTGTGAGTGTAAACATTATGCGGATTGGTGTCCGTTGTATGTACGTTTGTAAGTGAGTATGCTTTAGATTTGTATCTAAGTTAAGTCACTCTTTCACTGTTTCTGACTTGTTCTTCATCTTCATTATCTCATCTGGGAGTGAAATCTATAGAATTTCTAGTTGGCAGTTGAAACTCATTAGTTCTTAAAATGCCGAAGCATTATTATCAGTATGTAATAAATAGATCATTAGTCAAACGTGCTCAGGTAACCATTGTTATGTGCTTTTATTAATGTTGCATAGAGAACCATATCCGAAGCTATTCTCATTAAACTTCTATCCTTTATTTAACAACGTAAGTTGTGAAGTGTGTAAGACGAACTTGTTATTACTAGCAGGTGTGGTTATATGGAGTCTTACTTTTGAAAGACGTCAATGACTTTTAGCTTATCCAGCAAAGAGTCATAGTGACATGCATAAAAGCAAAACCAGAAAGAAAAGAAAGTTTTTCATGCCTTAATTATGGCAAGGCACCACTCTTGTAGATTAAATATTATTTGCATGGTCATAATCAACACCAAAGAAGCACATTTCATAGCAGCAGAACAATACGGAATGATCAATAAAGCTCATATAAGACTATGTAATGTCAAGCTTCATTCGAATTTCTTTTCTTATTACAACAAACAAAATATATTATTAAATTACACACCGCCAATTGTCTATAATATAATCATATAATTCTTACTATGCTGTCATTATAGATAAAACTTAAACAAGGAAAGCGTCGAGCAAAAAGATTGTAATCTCTTTCTTATTGAAAAGAAGCATCATTGCGAAAGCATCGAAATTAGAAGTGGTAGAATCTAAGGCGTCTTCACTATAGAATAAAAATATTGAGCATAAACTAGCGTTAAACATATCGCAGAAAATATGTTTTTGGAAATGATAGTAATAGTGGAAACAGACAAAAGAAAAATGATCATGATCATGAGGAGGCTGATCATGTAGCCAGCAATTTTGAGGGAGAGGATTAATCTATTACATCGATCCGAGTGTTCAGCAGGTACTTATTTTATCAAACACAGGTGAGATGAAAGGTGAAGTCAACTTCGGCGGAACATATCATGAAAGCTTTCATCAATGTCTCAAATCTGACTACGTCTCAAACAAATATATCTTCTTATCTGTAACTGTTTCGGATAATTCTAACTTTCATATGAGAAAATTATAAATTATAAAGTTTATAAATTATAAAGTTTGGCTTAAATATTTTGATGACGTTTTAAATTGTGAAGCTTTAATTATGGTGGCTCAAAACAGTCAGTCTTACAGTTATCGGAATGTGATACATAGAATGTATCTTCAGATACTGACGATATTTTAAAAAGTAATTTATTCAATGTCAAACTGTAAGGAATTTCAGATTTGTCCAACATTTGGTGTTGTAAATTGTTTAAATACTTACTAAAATATGTGAGATCTTGAAGTGTTTTATCTCATCCCAAGCATATGAAAATGCTACTCTTATGCGTAATACATGTGTGTATGTATGTATGCATGTATGTATGTATGTATGTATGCATGTATGTATGTACGTACGTGTGTGTTTGCGTGTGTGTGTGTGTGAATAAATATATATACACATAATAACAAAATTGAAGTGAAAGGATTAATATGCATTTCCTGGGGAAAAATTCATACTGAGAAAATCACAATACCGAAAATGTTTCAATAGATATCTTGTTTATATATAATATTTAGATTCCAAATGGGCCTTTGCAGATTTATCCAACGGCAAATTTATCCAACGGCAATTCAAATTCCAGTAGAAGCTAAAACGTATGGATTTTCAGGTGTTTATTTAGATAAGACAGAACTAAGTAGATATCCAGGGAAATTCACACAAAAGCGAGCATCCCAGATGAGATGAAGTATTTTATTATCTCGTATAGTGATAGTAATATAGCCACTGTAATTTCTATTTTCAATATTCTTATTTTTCCATATTTCAAATGCAACTAAAATGTGTTCTAGAATGAATATTATTTTGCATGATATTCATTCTCCGATGCGTAACCATGCACTTACATGATGACATTGGTAAGAAAATGAAACACATTTTTGCAAAGACTAAAACTAGTATGGAATTGATACGTTGCATGCATATTTCATATGACCGTGCTCTCGGTGTCAGTTCTTAGATGGATATGGAAGTATTGTGGTATAGCATCCCAATATATTCAACCGCCACACTAAAGTCAAAATATTACATATAGTCGTGCCTGAAATGCATTACGGACAAATTCTTGGGAAGAACGTCCCGAGAACCCACCCTAGGTTCTGTTTTGCACTTATGAGAACTTCACATGCTAGCATTTATAGTACCACTCAACGTCTTTTTGGAAATTTGTCATAGTACTTCTGGAAACATCATGTGTCACTAATGAAATCCGTTTTTTTGAGATGTAGTTATGAAATTAATTGTGTGGGCGCGAAACATGCACATTATACAGGAATAAATTCAATTCGAAGCAGTCAGACATTTGCGTTTAGTACATAATATTTCATGAGGCTGCCCGATATAAACAACAATAAGCTTGAAGCACAAGTGGCATTGAAAACATTCAAATTCCAGGCAGATATACACTGTATGAAGTTGCATTTCCCTAGTGTCAGAGATAATATAATCCACTTTATGCTTCTTTATACTAAATACACCACTTCCTTCTTATTTAATAAAAGACGAATGCTACTGTAAAAAAAGAAAGAAACTAGCCTAAAGAAATATTTGATGAGAATTGAATTCGTTGAACACTCAAAACATCTTATACTCAATAATTAACACTTGAACAATGAGTGTTTTCATACAACATAGAGTTTCAGTACTACTTATAGTACGACATGCTCTAAATAAACGAAGTATCACCTTCATAGCTGTATTAACATATCAACATAACAATATATGCAAAGGCGATTTTACTGTTCATAATATGAAGCAGAGAAGAAATAACAAGCAATAGCTGAGATACAAACTGTGTAATTTACATTCGTATCTACACAAGTTTTCTTACTACATAAGAGGACATGATCCCCTCCATAATTTAACTATGTTTGCATTTATTCTACTAATTTATTCAACTTCTGCAATATGTATCGTATTTAGCAACCCTGACATTAATACTTGTACAAGTGTTCATATATTCGTATATAAATTACATGCATAGATGGAAGTCTTACATAAATGCATACACAAATACATGCGTACAAACATATGTATGTGTGCGTGTGTCTTGGTGTGCTTGTTTGTGTGTGTCTGGGAAGAGGCAAAAACAGGCAAACATACAGACAGATAGTTGATAGATAAACAGATAGACATATGTCAGTGTATATACATATTTGAGTATTTTGAAGCGCAAACTATGTTACAATACAGTACATTTGAGACAAGCAAAACCAGGAAAATTAATACGTAAAGAAAATATCTATACAAATATACCCGGGGGGTGTAAACCAATTTAAAGAACTATTGTTCACAAAATAAAGGAAAAAACAAATCGATGGTAAATGTAGATTTGTGAATGAATTTTTTAAGGAACTATATAAGAAAAATATCGCAGAAAGAATAACTTGCATAAAATCATCAGTGATTTATATGCGAAATATATTTAATTTGTTTGTACAATTTTGTTCAATATTTCTCTCGAAATATACAACGGTACTTCAAATTGTTATGACAATATAAGTCATGTGGTGGACACGTTTGAAAGAAAAGAGAAGTCAGCTTTTATTTCTCCAAAATATCTCCCAAATTTTATTTCTCCCAAATATCTTCCTTAAGTACTAAGAGAAGTAGAAGGTGACTGGAAATTCTACAGTTTATTAAACTTAAAGAAAATGAAAACACACAACCGTGTTTGGCATGTTGGGTGCTTCTATCGGTTTAGAATCTAGATTGACAAACTTCTCTTTGATGTGCAACAGAAAATTCTGAACTGCCATCTTTTATTATGGCCTCAGGAACTACGTCTTTATAGGAACGAAAATATTTTGTATGTTATTTTCTTTAAAGTGTAAGGGAGAAATATTAAATATTTACTGTTTATCATACACCATTGTCATGTCAGACATCTGTTGTCTTTGTGCCAAACACCAAAACAGTTTTGTTTATATTTGTGTAATAATAATATTGATGATGATGATGATGATGACGACGATGACGACAAGGACGTAGACGTAAACGACGACGATGACGACGACGTTGATAACGATGACGATGATGATGATGATGATGATGATGATGATGATGATGATGATGATGATGATGATGATGATGATGATGATGATGACGATGATGATGATGATGAAGATGATGATAATTATGATTATGATAGTATTTGGAGATTAGAATTAACAAGAGGGGAGAGTTTATCAGATATACAAGTCACATGTTTTCTTCTTCCCATCGCGTTTGTAGTCTCTCTATCTCACTTTGGCAATTATACGAAACAAATCTAAGGAAAGATTAACATACAATATGAGAAAGAGAGAAACATCTCTTGATTACGGGTGTTTCAAAGGTTTGTGAGAATGCGATAGACAAAATGAATTCCTAGATGTGATGTGTAAGACTAATTATTAGTGACGTTGAGATTACTTTCAGAATCAATAATATATGATAATAAAGATGAAGCGGTGAAATCTTGATCTTTACGATGTGGACAATAAGAAATCACTAAAAGTAAAAGATGCCTAAATATTTGGGATATTAATAATTATCATGAGTTCTATGACTGAATGCATTAGCGTGATTTTCTCTTCGAAATGCCAACTTCTCTCGAACGAATTTGTGCAGTGTCTGCAACAGAATTTCCATTTACGTGATATTTTTACAATTAAATGATTACTTCTCAAATTTTCATTGAACATTTTGGAAGGTGGTGAGCTCAATACAGAGGACGTCCCCTTAAGGAACAATGGTGCTTTTGTGTTGAATATTTCTAGGTATGTCTTCCTCATAAAGTGTTAGATAACTGGAATGGTTTGAAAGACAGGGCGATCTTATATTGGTTCCTTAATGTTAGCCTGTCAACTGAGACACAAATACGTTTGTAAATAAGATATATTTTCCAGTATGTGTAAGAATAAGCATAAATAACTATATTTATATACTTAAATAAAAATAAGCATAAATAAGTATATTTATATACTTAAATATAAGTATATAAATAAGTATAAATAAGTATATTTTCCAGTATGTGTAAAAATGATATTAGTCAAACTGTTCTGGTAATCTTTATAGTATTTCGATAGTTTAGAATGTTTTAATTTTGTGGACAGTATCCTATGAAATGTTCACTCTATGTAACTGCCACACAGGCAACAAACTTTTCCATTAGGATACAGTATAAAGGTATGATCTTGTGAAGCTAAAGTTTCCATTCCCACATTGAAAGACTACAGAGACCATACTATCAAGTTAGATCGTTATTGAATCGACCGGCTGCAAACGGTAGTAGATATACAAAGATCTATCAATATAGAATGGATAGAGTTTTATCAAAAGTAGTGATGGATAAAAAAAGAGAAGAAATAAACAGCACAAGATACAGAAAGTTTCCTTAGATATCCTTACACTTAACCGATTTCAGATAGTTTTTCAGTAACATATAGCACAATAAGGAGAAGCAATATAATCGAGACGATAGAATTGAACCTAGTGATATATCCTTCTCCGACTTATGCCATCTGGTTTAAAGAGCTGGTAAAAGTGGATTACCGTGGTTAAGGTAGAGCAGCTAAGTAACGTCATTAAAATTTGCGAGGGTGACTCGTCGAATATGCATGGAGTTATCGATGAGATTTCAAGCCAGAAATTTTACAGAAATGCCGGCAAAAATTCATAGCAAATAGCAGCAGGTTAGAACCATTCTACGTTCTATGAAATAGTAAGTGGTGGAACTGCCGAGGAAGGACAAGAGCAATGGTGACATCATCGATCATTTCACATTCATAACACTGCACAATACAGAGTAATAGACTTTGGTAAAGATGTTGTTAATGATGTAGGTGTTTATGAAACGAAAATGAAAAGTAGAAGAAAAAGAAGAAATAGTAGAAGAATGAGAAATGAAAAAGTAGAAATCTGCTATAATGAAGATAAATTACAAGATTTAGAATATTCTGATATATCAAATGACGAATATAAGTGGATTAAGAACACTGAAGTGAAGAAAGAAATGTTGATAGAAATATCACTAATATTAAGACAACTTGAAAACGATAGATTATTTCTGCAATTTTAAAAGATAATGATATACTGAAAAATATACAAGATCGTGATATTGTTGAAAACAATAATTTGAATTATTGTGCAACTACACTTGTCACAGAAATTCAGTAATGATAAATGAATATGTATTAAATACTAATTTCTTCTCGTTTTCATAGAGGGAATAAATCAAATAATCAAGAGAAGTCCAGGGAAATTATTAGAAAAATACAGTATATAAAATATGTATGCACAACTCTTTGCACCACTCACATCCAGGTAGTACATTTCGTATGCCACTGTTAGCTGTTCTCAACGCTTTAACACTGCCAGCAAAGGCTGCATCAATATACTGAGGTAGAAACTGAATGTCAGGTTCGTCGCATATTTTCAAATGCATGCTTACAGCTTTGTTCAGACAAATTCATGCAAAAATTAGTATATCCACTACTGGAGTGCACAGGTGATAGCTTTGTTCATTCAAATTCTCAAGAAACGAACTCTTTCTGAATCGCTGTGCTGCGTCTTCATGGCAGTAATTGAAGAAGCGTGGCTTTTCACTTACAGAGTCAACCTAATGTCTGACATTAGTAATCTGGAAAGAAAGGTAAAAAAAAAATGAGTTATCGAAAGTTAGGGCTTTCGAAAGAAATGTACTAAAAGTGTGGCGCACCCTAACGTCCGGTAAAAAAAAAAAAAAATTGACTTTCCTCATTCAAACTCTAATTGCCGAAGAGTAGCATCACGCTTGAAACTCAGAGTGCCAAGGAGTTTGAATGAAACTGTTTCATTCACACATACACACACACACACACACACATATAGTTTTTGTATATGTTGTGTGTGTGAATATAGCGTGACTAGTAACTAAGCGCCTACTACCTTTGAAAGGAAGCTGTTTCTCTGACGAGGGAAGGCTGTTCTTTTGCCATCGTTCTCTTGCTGGGCACTTGCCAACCCCAAATTGCATTAAGATATGGGACAAAGGCTGGATCCATCTTTTGCCCCTTGAACTACATATTCACTGGATGCTATGTTAACTTCGAGAAAACCGATACATTTGGAGACATGACAAGTTCTTAGCAGATTTTGCCAAGTGGACTGATATGCAAAAGGTGAAGTTTAAGAAACACTAGCTACAAAGTTACCTGATTCCTAAACGAATGCAGTAAGGTTTCGAGGAAGATAGAAAGGGCAGAGGACACGTTTTCGATTTTGTGTTCATCCTCATACTGGAAGATGCAAGTGAACTTGTAGGGCAGACTTATCTTCTCAGAGGTGATAGCGTTAAAACCAATCAGATACACATGTTCCTGCTCTCTAGGAAAATCAAAAACAATAATCTTGGACGAATTCATAGTACCCTGGAAGGACAGATTCAATATTTTCTACCTGCTAAAAAAAACAGTAATCAGGACTTGATCGATTAGGCCCTTATTAAGAGAGGTCAAGTGACTTCACTCCACGTTTAAGTCAGCATCACATATTTCCAGTTAGATCAGTGCACAATTTTCTAAAGAAGGTAGGGCTGGCATCTAAAGAAACTATCAATGAGAGAGGTACTGCAGCTTAAACAAGCTCAAGGCTGCTATGGTTGATAAGAGGCCTTTAGTGGAGATATTCAGTCCTGGAATACTACCTCAATTTTCGCTTCCCCACTGAGACAACGCGTATTGACCAAGGGGCGAAACGCTTGTGACGCTTTGATACCTGCTGACAATACGGAAGGGTTTACAAAATTGCGATGGATTTTGAAGAGCTTGAATACAATTTTGCGTAGCTCTTGGCTAAACGTATTTCGAAATATATATTTATGCCCGGTAGCATGTTCAATAATTGACACATGACATAAATTCATAGATTATAAAGGACAACAACATTATTTCGAATGATGAAAGAGTTTATATAGTAAGAGAGAGAGAGAGAGAGAGAGAGAGAGAGAGAGAGAGAGAGAGAGAGAGAGAGAGAGAGAGAGAGAGAGAGAGAGAGAGAGGGAGGGAGAGAGAAAGAGAGAGAGACAGAGACAGAGACAGAGACAGAGAGACAGAGACACAGAGAGAGAATCATATTGTCTATTGTTGTTTATATAGAGTTCAGATCAGGTCTGGTCAAATTGATTCATATACGATGATTGTACTAATTATTCATGGATAGAATAAGATGCATATCATCATTCAATATGTTCTCTATATTTTATAAGTGATACAAGATTTGATGGTATTTCCAACAACTTTAGCAATCACATTGACGCTACTTCACTTCTCCATGTCCATCATCTATTCTCTTTCATATCGTATGGTCTTATATAAGTCAGAGAACAAGCGAAGATTCACTTAGATTCGTAGGTATTTTTGTGGCAGTCACTGGACAAAATTGCATCTCGAGATTTCTTAACCGTTATAGAGAAACCAAGGGATATAAATGGATGAAAGTGGATCATGTGAAAGTTTTCGCAAATGGAGTTGATGCAGGTAGAAAACTATATTTTATTCAAATCTAACCGGAGTCAGCTGGATCCAATCGGAGCCGAATTGTGAGATTGGATATAGGAATATATATATATAATGTTGCCACAATTATCGTATATCAATACAATCGATAAGGTAAAAACGCACATAGGATCGAATTTCATAGTAAATAAAAATAAAACAAAGTTTCATGCACGCGCTTCTTTGATCAAATGTGATTCGTCATGCAGCCTAGATAAATGTGTTCATAGGGATGACCCATGTCAGAATGTGATGTGAGGGTTGACACTTAATAAGAATACGATTCAGAAGAATAATGCTGTCTCTATTCTCGAGATATGTACGCCTTTGATTAGCAACTAAATCAAACATTGAATTACAAACTACGATAAGACAGAATGACACATAGAGTCATAAAAGTTTTGCTTATTTCAAACTGAAATAAATGGAAGAGTTTCGGAGCACAGTCTCTTCATTTTGAATGCAATGAAGGATGAAACATGACATGGAAGCGATATATGTATATACGCTAACAGATGCTTTCAGAAAAATTTATATTGGTTTAACACTACTGTATTTCACTTTACATGAACATTGTTAACCGTCAATGTGCTTTTAAAAGCATATAACTAAGATTGTTTACACCGATAAATTATCTCAAGTGCACAATAAGGTCACTGCACGAGGTGAATCAACACTTGTATAAAATGGTTCTCTTGAAATTCAAGATGATTGTCAAAAGCAGGGAATTTGGAAATTAACCTTAAGAAATAGCAGGAAGATGGTCTGCAATCGACATCTATACTTTCTGACTATTCTCAGAAACAAGATTTAGCATCATACACTTGCGACATGCATACACCGTTCTCAAAGTTCTGAAAATTAATTTATACAAGTATCTGTCAAATGAAAAGTATGTCCTTGATTAATGCTACTGGGCCTAATGAAATGCTGCATATAGGCTAATTACAATATAATCTATCAGCGAGATTTCTTCGATCTTCTATAACAAATGGACTTATTACATTTTATTATCTACTTTGTACATTACGTGCCCAAAATTTAACCCATACTAAGTTGCAAAAAATATATTCTTCGTAGTACAGTTGAATACTAGTAATTCAGTTACACGAATTTCATTATAACAATAAAACTTACATAAGTTCATTCATTGAACACACATCAGACCACATTGATTCTTTCAAGTTCTCTGAATTCGTAATCTGTACATCACTTCACGACAACAGCGCAACATATTAGCAGATAAGAAGTCCTCCATATTTTTTCAACGTAGATTAAACTTGATCTTTTATGGAAATAATTATGATACCTTTTCTTAAGAGAAAATGGTAATCGGTTAATTATTTTTATATTAAATAATTACCTATCTCTGCTATAAAATATTGAAAATTCTAAATATTGAATGGCTTTTGGATTACAAAATCAATCAATCAATCAATCACTCAATCAATCAATCAATCAGTCACTCTATCTATCTATAGCCAGAAAAGGAAGGAGGAAGAGGAGAGCAAAAAGAACAAAAGTCAACACCAACAAAGCAGGGAGATACAAAACTCCCGAAAACACTCCCGACACCGACACTAGCACACACAGCACCAACACCTCAAAAATAAGCACATGCACAATTCTCACTGCCATCGACGCGAAAAATACAGAGATGATGGAATACATCAACACAAAAACAAATATTACACATGAAGACATAAAAACAAGCAACAACCAATACACAAAACCGCCAGAACACATCAAAGTATTGCACGTCACACCAGCCCTGCACCACATATTAAAATCCATTTACCCAAACGCGGTTGGAAAATGTCAGAAATACTCTTCCAAAAAACTTTATAGCGATCTCCTCGAGGAAAATCCGGAGGGGACACAAAACCTTTCGCACGGTAAGTGACTCTCTGTTCCTATCGTTAGGGTTTGAATACACACATCATTATGCTGAAGATTGGTTGTGTAAATGTGCATGGCTTGGGGTCCTCTCCTAAACGACATAAAGTCACGTGAATTAGAAATCATAGCCATAAGTGAGACCAGACTCAATGAGCCACGGGCCCTAAAGTCCATGTTTGACAGACAGTGTAACATTTATTTTTCTCCCTGTCTGCTGAGAATGTGCGGTAGTGGCACTGCGGTACTTTTCCGCAAGAGTCTGTATCTCTAATTAAAGACAATATTCGTATACCCGGAGGGTAGACTGGTTGTCTTGGATGTCGACGCAGCGATGGATGTGCTTTTCGACTCATATCAGTTTATTATGCACCGCCATTAACAGGTCGGCCGAGTTTCTTTCGACGTTTAGAAGTATTCCTAGGAGCGTGTTGTCCTTTACTTTTAGTGGGGGAATTGGGATACCGCCTTCGACACGCATCTAGACAACGTGGGCAGAGATAAGAATAGACAGGGATGCAAGTGCCTTAGAAACCTGCTCAGACGCATTCAACTGGCTGACAGGTACCGATTCAACCACCCGAATGCGGCAACGTGGACATGGAGCAACCGCATCGGGTCGTCCAGATCGCATCTAGATAGAATACTGTGTAAGAGAGTAGATAGAGATAGTGTAGGGTGTCCACAATTCCACATAGTCAGCTACATGGACCACAAACTTGTGACGTGTACTCTAGACTTAGATACGACACATAGGTAGATAAGACACATAGACAACCTGCGAGAATTGGAAAGCGGAACGAGCGTATCCGCATACGTGGACGACGTCGCCATCATACTGTCTAGCCAAGACAAG
>NC_068983.1:130523200-130526556 GCF_001194135.2 Octopus bimaculoides | reverse complement strand
GCGAGACACTGGATGACTACGAAGCGGTAACAGGAGCAAAAATAAACGGGGAAAAGTCAGTGGGCTTGCGGCTCGGCACCTAGAGAATCAAGCCCATGCCGTCCAGCTCGCCTCCGTTGTGGGACGCTGGACCGACGCTCCGGTTGAGTTGCTCGGGGTCTGGTTTGGTGCGGACCTCCAAACGGAGAAGAACTGGGACGAGTTAACGAGTAGGGTGGCTACTCTTGCCCGGTAATGCAATGAGAGTTTCTTTTTGCATGTCCCTACCAGGCATGACTGACAGACATGTTACGATTGTACTCCTTTAACTTGAAATTTTCGTCCGAATCCATTCCGTCCACAAGGTATTGGAGAGTCTTCCGAGTGTAGTTGCCTTGAACGCACAGATCACGCACTGACCCATAGGTTGGATAAGGGAGGTGGTGTTGGCAAGGAGGAACTTGACTTGAACTCCCTCGTAATTCGAATACACCAGCATTATCCATAACAACACCTTGAATTCCATGCAAACATTTCGGAGGCAATATTTGGCTTGAGGGCTGAAGCATTGGTGGAAACAATTCGAAGTCAGAGTTTCGGTAACCCAGACCTTGGGGTTTTGCGTCCATTGGACAGGCAGCAGGGTTTTATTCTTAGTTTTGATGGCCCTCGGGTTCACGGACTTCTAGATAAGTCCTGGTCTTATTATGAAGCCAGCAGCATTGCCGCACGTAATTGGTTTCATTCTGTTCTTCTGTGCTTTAAAACTTGGGTTCTGATATCGTCCTTCATGACATACGTTCTGGAAGGTATCTTCTTCCAGAAGAAGCCAGTTTCGTTCATACTCAAAACCTGTTATGGCTTGTATCCCTTGTACTCGATGATCTACCTGAAGACCTCGAAGTACTTCTCGGTGTTTTTTTTATCAGCTGATGCTGTCTCTTCGTGCAGGGAAACACACTTTTTGGAAATCGTCAAACCATCCCTTGCTGTTTTGAAAATCTTTGGGGTCCGGTGCTGTCAATGGTCTTGATTGCGGGTTTACGGTGCCTTCTGCACCGCCTCCTCTGTCGAACTGCTGGGATAATTTCCGCTCTTTCTCGCTCTCACGGATGATGTTACCGCTCAAGGGAATGTTTTATTTTTTTTTTCGCAGTCACTGATCCACAATGCCATGGCAGATTCCATTCTGGCTATCGTTATATTTCGGGATTTTCACAGAAACTTTCTGCTACGGTAGTCGTGATTGCCACCGCCTTCATCTTTATGTAGCGTATGCTGCTTTGTTGACAACATAATAGCGACCTACTGCAGCATAACTTTTACATCCCCGAAATATATCCAGCAGTTGTGCCTTCTCATGGAGTGTGATAGCCTTTTTCTGGCGCTTAGGTTCACTGCCAGAAAGTGTTAGGCGATTGAGTGGCATGTTTGGGCATTCATAACACGCTGCTAAAAATACAGCACTCAACAAAATACTGGAGATAGATACTCGACGCTGTTTTTCCAGAAACAAAAGCCACAAAAAAATCTTCAGTGCGTCTAATTTGCGCATAGCATCGATGGGAAATTGAGCAGAGTTTAAAAAGAATCAAGGTTTTGAAATATTTGGTTGTATTACCACTAGATGCAGTAATCTATACTATAATAACGAGAGAGAGAGAGAGAGAGAGAGAGAGAGAGAGAGAGAGAGAGAGAGAGAGAGAGAGAGAGAGAGAGAGAGAGAGACAAAGAGAGAGAGACTAGCAAGTAACCTAATTTCAATGAGTTTATATAGGCTCATGACCTTAAAAATTATCTTGCTGAAATAAACAATGTGCATGATGAAATATAGTGATGGATGTTTTAAAAAAGCTCTGGTAGTCGCTGTTAGTCGCCAATTAGCAAGCTTTGATGGAAAGCAGGAATAATAGATACAATATACTGTGTTCTTGTATCTAAGAAAAATCAAGCGACGTGATGTGCGGCTATTCTAATCAGAGGGACATTCAGCTGTAATGGGGCGTCCAGTAAGCCAGTAAATACGGTATATTATTATTAATAATTTAGCTTAAAAAGTGTTAAAAAGTATATATATTGGCGCGGAAAGTGCCATAAAAAAATTGCGGCCGATATTTACGATGCGGCAAATATGCGGTGGTTTCCGCGAACAATTATTAGTTCCGTGAATAACCGGGACTGCAAATATCGAACCGCCAATAAGCTGGGGTAACTGTATATATATACGCGCGCGCGTGTGTGTGTGTGTGTATGTGAGTGTGTATATATGTATATAAGCGCAGAAGTGGCTGTATGGCAACTTTGCTTCCCAACCTCATGGCCCTAAATTCAGATCGAACTGCGTGACAACTTGGGTAGATCTCTTCTATAAACTAATTGATATTTATTGCCATTGAATTTGATTTGATAGACTGAAACTGAAAGAACCCCGTCGTATATATGTGAGTGTTTGTATGTATGTGTGTATATGTGAGTGTGGGTTTATGTGTGTGTGAGTGGATGAGGGTGTGACTGTATCTGTGTTTTCGTGATGGGAACTTGTCGGTTTGAAAACGTACCAGGCTTAAATAATAACAAAACTGGACCGGTGACCATTCATTTGAGTAAACGTCTTCAGGGTGATACCCCAGCCTAGCTGCAGTATATTGGCTGAAGCGTGCAAAAAAATAGAAAATTATATATATACATATATATATATATATATATATATTTCTAGGGTTGTGTGTTGATATAAACAGTAATGTTTTGAGATGAGGTGTGGTGTTATATTTTGTTGTTCTTATTGTTTTTATGTCTATTTCTTGGCACGTTTAATTCCCTCTTCAACAAGTGAGGGTGGCTATTGTCTTTCAGTAAGCATTGCTTTGTGGTCTTGAAGACGATGGTCCCGAGTTATTCTATCAGAAACTCTTGAGCAAATCCTTTTTGCCAGATTGAAAGAGATATTTATTTTGATGTGTTTCGGGTGGTTTTTTTGTGTTGTACACACATATTCCCCTCCCGTTACTGAAAGCTGAACAGTTATCTCCCTTGCCCACAACAACAACAACAATAATAACGATAACCAATTACTTCCCCTTATTCATCTACTTGTGAAGCCATTCACACGTAAATATCATCACACACAACATGGACAAAATTTCTTCTTAAGAAAATAAATGTTCAAATTAGTAAACCATAACATCATGAATATCGAAAGCGAAACCGATCGATATATTAAAAATTATATTAAAACTATGTAAAGTGTGTGTATTTTCCATTAATTGTTTTTTCATTTCTTATATATATATAAAATAAGCGGGAGCGCAGAAAAGGGAGACCAGAAAGCTTAAATCTACGTACACATAATCCACCGAATACCAACAGGACTCACAAAG
>NC_068983.1:130507415-130520075 GCF_001194135.2 Octopus bimaculoides | reverse complement strand
ATATATATATATATATATACACACACACACACATGATTTGTAACTCTAGCGGTACTATTTAATTGATCAATGAAAACATTACATCAATTTGAATGAAATCGCTCTCCTCGGACGTACATGACCATAAAGATATCCAATATAAAGTTTAAACCATTTTTAACAAAGCTATATCAATACTAGTAACCAAAATAATTACATTGTTTCCTTATATTATATAATTGTGCCAGAATCCACCTGTAATGAAGATAATAACCCTTGTTTTGCTTTAACATATACTACGTGCTCCTACTCAGATGATAATTTAATTCAATTATATACTCATTGTGGAATGGGTGGCTTTATCATGACCACTTTAACAAAATGCTTAGGAATGGCCTTATGAGCCTTCTCCTATATATTAACGTATCCTATTATTAAGTTTTAAGTTTAATTTCTATATTTTCCCCATATATTGATTTAAATTTTTTTTTTGTAAATTTAATATAATAAATCTGCTAAATTATGAATTACTTCTTCCCATATCCCACAATTCGAATCTATTATCTATTACATAAAATACTACTACTGACGTTATTGAGCCGATAATACCGTGAAGACCTTACCCTTAAAATTGACGATCTTATGCCTACATTTGAAACAATTATTTACATGTACATGCGTAATGGATTGTGGGAGTTATTTGAGCTATGCTGTATATATTTCGAGTCTTGATTTCCTGATTACAAAGTATGACGAAGTTAACTTTATTTTAAAGCTAGTGATATCGTTAACCTAAAGCACCAATATAATAGTACAGTCGATTATATTTCGCTGGTCATGAGATGTCGCATTCGATCTGTACACGGTAACGGATTGGACTGGAACACGGTACCAGATTGGACTGGAACACGGTACCGGATTGGACTGGAACACTGACATTAAAATGATGTCAGAGACATTCTTATTAACTCTGCACATATCATTGGCATGTGAACAAGCGAAATCAACTCGGCATTTTCTCCCTATCCATGAATAAAACTCATGGTGCTACGGTGTGAAATTGATCGAAACGAATATATGCCTATATAAGGTGGTGAGCTGGCAGAATTGTTAGCACCCCGGACGAAATGCTTATCGGTATTTTGATTGTCTTTATGTTCTGAGTTCAAATTCCGCAGATGTCGATTTTGCCTTTCATCTTTCCGGGGTCGATATATTAAGTACCAGTTGCGAACTGGGATCGAACAAATCGACTGACCCCACTCCCCCAAAATTTCGGGCCTTGTACCTAGAATAGAAAAGAATACATGTCAATGTATTAAGATTTTGATCATCTCTTAAAATGTAGATTATAATATGAATAAAAAATATAATTGTTTTCTTACTAATGAATCTGAGATCTTTTGACATGCAATACTTTGGTCAGGGCAGAAAAGCATGGAGACAGACAGTAGGAAATGAGGAAATTATCTATACTTGGAGAGCTGCTTCCACTGTTTGCAACTGTGTTAGTTCTACTGAAAATGTACTAGTGTGTTACTTGTCAACGGATTAAGTTTATCAACCAAGAACGGTGATGTTTTCTATGAAACGTTTTTCACCATTTCTGCCAGTGTTTTTCTAGTATTCTCAAATATTGCCATGCTAGAACACACCTCCCTAAATTTTTTCCGCAGTGAAATCGAATCAAATAGCTATGGAATTTAGTAAGTATTCATGTGACTATTGATATTTAATAAATACACCTTTCACAAGATAATCCGATGAGTAAAGATGCATATTCATATAGACTCCGACATATATCTTAACTTCCATACTTGGAAGCACTCAGATATTTTAATTAGATAATGCTTGCACGTAAATCTATTTTAGTTGCGTTATACTTGAAATTACATTTCATTGCATATAATGTATATTTTATTTAACCTTAGGTTTGAAAAAATTGATTTATTTATAGAACTGCATTCCAAGAGATATATGCTTAAAAACGTATTCATGCAAGACGTATGATTTTGTTAATTTGATTGATTCCCAGCGTGAAAAATTATTGAACCATATCGGTGCAGGAAATAAAATTTGAGAAATCGTGAACTGTAAAGAAAATAAGGTTTATTCAATTAAGACGTAATCAGAATTCACACATAATTAATTGTCCACAGGAATATATGGAAGAGGACAATTGCACAATGTGGGAGCGAATGAGTTCGATACGAAGACGAAGCACTTGTAAATCAAGCATTTTTATATGTTTATGCATTTTAAATATTATTTTCTTCATACGTCCTATTTGTGTACTAATTGGGTAATCCTCAAAAGAAATTCTTCCCTTTTTAACTACAAAAATATTATCGCAATTTCTGACAATATTTTTTAAATACAAAATGAATTATACCACCCACAAAAAAATTGCTTAATTATGTAAAATTAGGATGAGTAATGCCAAAGGCCAGCAAAAAACTGTTCAAATTTATTCTTTATGTCTAACAAACAGTTCAGTCTTTGCACGTGATAACATTAAGAGCTAGTACGTCTAACAGCACATCAACGTTCTTTCTATTAACACTACTTATTTCCAAATATCAATTTTCGCTGACAGTATCTATTTCAAATAGAGCTGTGCATCTTAACTTGTTTTAAAATATATTTCATACACATATCATTGGCATGTGAACAATGGAAATAAAATAAAATAATTAGTATTGGCCGAAAGTTTTAGTGAATATTCTAATTTCATAAATAGGAATTAATTTTTCTTATAAATAAATATACAGTTTCCTATTTCAGAAACAATAAATCATTTTGTTGAAGTGGTATATGCATTGTTGGTCATCTAGATAGTTGCGTTAGGTATGCTGTCCTCTCTATTTCTTATGGTACATACGTCACAAACTTGGCTGTAAAATTTCAACATTCTGATTGTAATTGATTCACTATCCTGAGACGTCACTGAACTAACATTTGATCAATGGCTTTCAAGTTTGATCATGCTATTTTTTTTACTACTTTCAAAAATAATATATCTACGAATATGTTGTGCCACGTTCCATATGTTAAAGGTTTGATTGATGGGCTCCTCTGTTTGACATATCGACCAATCATGTAGATACTTCTGCGTTAGCTTATAGACTTTTCCAGTTGGTTTCAAGATTTGTTTCGAATATGTCAATAAATATATGCAACAAAATTGTTTGACTATCGTCATTTGGTAGTGCAATTCATATATTTCATTAAGATGTGTTCCTTTTTTGTTTCAGTAAAGTGTCGTGAAACGATATTTAGGTCTATCAGTTATTGTGCAACTTATCCGGGAACGTTTTAAATCTGTTCAAATAATTAAAGAAAATATTTTGACTTTTGCAGCTGTTTCAAAATTCTGCAGCGGACGTTTTTCCTTTGGTTTGAATTAAATGCATGTGTAGGATTCTTAAACCATTTGATATGTACTTGTTAGCTTGCTAGTGTATGAGGGATGACTTAATGAACTCCGTCTTTGCATTTTGAAACATCTATATTTTCTAGATAATGCAAAATTAGCGGTTTTAGTGTACGCTGTGTGTTTCAATGGCTGTAGATAATGTTAAGATATATGCTGCAGTCGTTGCATTTCACGTTAACAATGCAATGGAGTTGCCGCATCTTGTACGTAACAGAATATTAGCAACTCTTTTGCCAGAGCTACTACGGCGGTAATAGTTAGGAGAAAGAAGGAACTCGATGTAACAAGATATGTGAACAAATTGTACAGAAACGACTTAGTATGACACATGTTCTGAAAATAATATTTGAGATAATGAGAAATAATGGCGGCCAGCTTGCAGTAAACGTTTTCGAAATGTTTTTACGGAGGAACAACACAGTTAATCAAACGTATTGCTGAATTGAACAGAATATATAGAATATTATTTTCATTTGCTCTTGGATCAACCTTAACTGAGTAAACCTCTGCCAAAAGACATCAAACAATCGTCTTTTTTCTGCTTATACATTCAGTATCTTCTCCGGGGAACATTGTTCACTACGATCATTTATAATTTTCTTTGAAGTGAATGTGACTACTCATTCTTGTAGGTAGACCGTGAAGGATCTTTGTTTGGTATGGGTTTAACGAAAAACAAATTATCTCTTGGTGATGAAGAAGGTGGAATTATGTAAACGAAGTGAATAGTCATTATATTCTATATTAGACGAGGTGAAGCTAAATAAATGAAGGTAAAATAAATTGAAGTTCATATCTAGCAACATACAGTGAGTGGCTTACGATGTTTAGGAAATAGATTTTCCAAAAGTGCAGACTCTAACCTTTAGAGAGAGAGAGAGAGAGAGAGAGAGAGAGAGAGAGAGAGAGAGAGAGAGAGAGAGAGAAAAAAACACCTTTAATGCGGAGAAGAGAGTGAGATTAGTGTCGCAAAACGAAATGGCTGGCTAATGTAAATGTGTAAGATGCCAACACTTTGAATAGGCAAACACTTCGGAGAAATAAACGAAAGTCATTAAATAAAATGGATTACTTCAGGCATTTAATTAAATTCAGAGATATATCATGATAATCAGTGATTTGAATTAAAATGTCATAAACGAATCATTTTAATACCACAACATTTTTACATGTAGCAACTTCTGTATATATACATTAATGAATGCATCCATGTATGTACGTGTACTTAGTTGCTTATGTTTATGTTTGTGCAATGTGCATGACTATTTGGAGTGTTATGTTACCGTGTATACTATAAATGTCTCATTTATTTCAAATTAATTTCATTTCACTTCATTTTTCTCTTCTCTCATTAGAAAAAATTATATCAAAAGTGCCAAGCTCTGTCACTTTCCAATTAAAATTTTCGCTATTTTCTTACCTTTAAGACATTTTCTCGTAACTCTGTCATATAATGAAATTGTTCCATTTTAAATATGCCGGCATGAACTAGTCTTATATCTTGCTTTGTAACACGCACATAGATTTAATTTCAATACTTCTAAATATATTATCGCTTACACCTAAACGTTCTTGCAAATTGAATATCACCATATTTTCACTAATTCACACCATTACCTTGGCGTGGGAGCAGTTTTCTGAAAAGTATTACGATCCAAATTCACTTATTTCAAGTATGTCAAGAAAATATCATCATTCCTTAAGATATAAAAAAAGCCATACTCTGAGACAACCTCTATGTAATTCCTGGAAAAGCTGGAATTAACTGACGAATGTACCATGAACCTGAGACTTAACATATTAAAATAAGGGACACAGTGGATGATACATTTTTTTATATTAAAAATAAGGAGGAAATTATAATTATTCAAATGAGATATATCAAGGAATTACTCGATCAAAGGCTGACTGGGAACAAACCATAATAATGGCTCTTTTGAGGGCGAACCCCCACCGGTTATTAACCACGGCTCCCGTTAACGCCCTCTGCATTAACACCTTAATCCGACTACGGTATGCTTTACAAGTCAAAATAGACTTGTTCAGCTTTCAGTAGCCGGGTCCTTTCTTAAATGTACTATGTCCAAGCTACACTGAACAATTCTATGGTTAGTGTAGGACACCTAGACAAGCGGTGGACAACTAAAACTAGACTTATCTCTAGTCCTTATCAAATCCAATCTAAATAAGACTTGAACCTTCCGTCGCCACTCATGCAGGTCCAATCTGGGACGTTCGGATGGTCAAGCCTGTAACGATCTGCCAGCTGAAAACGCGTAAGCAGATCACTTTCCTATCAGTCGAGCCAACGTTATCGATGCGTGCGTCAACGATACCATTAAAGTCCCCTAACACCACTACATCACGGGAATGTCCTCTAGGCACCGATAAAAATCAAGTTTGGAAACCTCTAGCACAAGGTGCATAGAGTCCGATCAACTTGAAGGCCTTACTACAGTATGCCACATCAAGGACGACCATCCCACCTTCAGGGTCCACATAGACTTTACTTCTCTGCAGAGCCAAGACTTTACGGGTCATTACCACAGCACCCCCTCGTCCTCCGGTCTGGCCAGGAGACATGATCTTCTCATTGCCATTCAGGAGAGGCGACAAGATTTGTAAACTGTCCAGCTTGGTCTCTGTAGAAACCATCACATGTATATCATGTGATCTGAGGTTGTCGAGGAAACAAGCCTACTTCCACTTCGAACTGAGACCACACACATTTAATCAACCAAGGTTGAGTAAGGCCAAAATGTAAGTTCTACTTACCTTTCGCTGGAGAAGTTGGGGCCGATTTCACCACACGTGAGTCAGCCCCTTCCTTCTCTTTCTTCAGGTAATTGAGTAAGTCGACTATCTTCCAGATGGCCGAATGATGCCTCGCCTTTAAGTCCCGGTATAGGTATTATCATATTGTGGCGCATCTGTTCATAAGGTCCTTATGTTGTGGATAAAGTCTTGTTTTATTATGCTTCACGTTAATATCGTTGGGGTATTTTTTCTCTTGTATCATATTCCACATCGGGGACAGGCATTTTTCAATCTTTTCTTTTTCAAAGTGTGCAAAGCTTTTGTCCTTCGGACAGAAGGTTTTAAACACTACAGTCCGGTTTTCATTCGCCAAACTATTGAAGGAGGTTGATACTGTAACATCACCACTCTCCTCCTTCATTCTTTTAAACACATCTTTAATAAATCAACATTAATGTCAATAATTTCAGTTGCCACTGCGACAACCGTGGAGAACGTTTCTGCATTATTATTTTCCTTTACATTATCGATCTCTATGACAGTACACTGTTGGTGTATAATTTCAACTGACATAATTCGGTTGAAATTAATAAACGAATTAACAAAAAATTAAATTGGTTTCCCACACAAACTGGGAAGCCTAAAAAGGTTTTCCCCTTAAAGAGGACAATAAAAACGTTCAAACAGTTCAAATCCCATCCCCGCTAGAGGGAGGGGCACAAAAATAGTCTAGAAAGACCATTCACAGTTGAAAAATACAAAATGTTCTAACAAAATGCCGCAATGGCCAGCAAACTCAATAATTATTGCAATTATTCCCCGGTAAGACCGGGAAATAAAACAGCTCAACAAATATTCAACAATAATTCATTCGTTCAACAGCAACAAATCCAACAGGTATTCCAACGAGCAACAAAAGCAACACCAACAACAACCTCAACAGCAAAAACGCCCGCCAGGAGGCATAAAAAAAACACGTCCACACAGTAGTGAGGGAAGCAAAATATATGCCAACTATAAAATTTATTTACAGGGGGTTCAAATATGTGAAGGTGTGGTTGCTATTTGACACCCCTGAAGCGGCGCACAATTTTGCAAGTCAGCTCTTGGAGGACGAAGAAATATTGTTTCTTCCCACGTATTGTGGGAAGAAGTTGACAAGGGCATGGATCTGCGGTTTGCCACTCGGGATAGAACCCGAGTGTATAGGGGCACTATCCGCAGGGGTCTGGGTGACAGTGGAGCCAAGCTCCTCAGTGTTAACATTTTGCCTACTGCTGATTGGGTTGTGTCAAAAGCTTTTTTGACCTTGTGGACCCAGTGAGCCAAAAATCTGGTCTTCCCAGAAATTTTGAAAATTGGCCTGTTCTAGGTATGCGGTTTGTCTTGAGGGACGTCTCCTTACCAGGTGTCACCGTGCCTGGAATCGGGCCATATCAAGAAGAACTGTCCCCAGGACCAGAGTTGTGTCCTGGAACAGTTGGTTGTGGAAAAGCCGTCCCTCCCCATACGAAGGGAGAGATGGAGACTGTACAGCAGGTGGAAACCTCCAAAAATGGGGGCGTAAAAGGAAGAAGGTGGGCAACAATGGTTGCCCGCCGAGGTATCCGAAAGCTTCTGGAGGGAAGGAAAATCTTCCGGACATAACGGAGGAACTCCACCCTCCCGTGGCTCAACGGAGAAAAGAGAAAAAGAAAAACGGGGCACAGCCAGCGGTTAGTAACACAGTGCCGGCATGTCCCGAAATCTCGTAGGTGGGAATTGTGCCACCGACGGAAGAAACTGCAAGACCTTCCTATGCGGCGGAGGAGGCTTTTGTAATCCTCTTTCACAAGGGAGGACCTTGGAAAACTTCGCTAAGAAGTTTTAATAAAAGGCCACAGGGAAGGGATTCTAATCTGTACTAAGGACCCTGATTGGCTTCCGCAGGTGGTTGTGGAGATCGTCATAACAGAAACTGACTTGTACAAGGTAATGGTCTCCTTCCCCGAGGATATATTCAAGTTTATGTTAAATTTGCCCGATTTGGCACCGTCCAGGAGCTTGAATGAGGCAATGTACCTAGCCGGGCATGAAAGTCCTGAGTTGAAAAAAACATAACTGGTTTAGTGCCTCATTTTTGCAAGGCCGTAAAGTACATCTGTGTAAAACGTAAGAAACTCATTTGAAAACATCTTGTGAACTAAAAGTAAGAGGTATATAGCCTGATTGTTTATAAAAGAAGAAAAAATAATCAATGTTTTCGAAAAGCGTCGATCAGCGGGCGTCGATTACTTCTCTCATGAATGTCATCATTTTAATCATCATTCATTTCATTTGTGTTATTGTCCATCCCGCATTTGCTTCGTGCATCCATCTTTGTAATGCCTTATGGCAAATTTTATGAAATAGAAGGAACAAGGGTTTGGGGGAGATAATAAAGAAGTTCTTAAGGCCTTCTATGATGCCTTGTATTTCCCCACAAATAAATCTAATACTGCACAAATCTACTTAAACTAGAGACAGACACAATTTGAAGTAAGACGCTACATAGTAACAAACTTGCCAGCATCAAGAGAAACCTTATGAAAAAGAAATTACTAACTGAATTAGAGACTGACCCCATTAAACAATCAGTAAGGAATAAAGAGAATGAAGTTACAGCTAAACAAGGTACTAAATAGACAATAATTATAAACAACCCAGGTCTGATGAAAATGCAGCCAGCGATTGTTTAACCATGGAAATTTTTAATCAAAAGTAGGTCCCCGATATGGTTTACAAAAGATCTGCCTCTTAAATAATTCATGGTTGGACTACATAGTAATTACTAAAACTCATAAAAAACATTTCGAGCTCCTTAATTACAAATTTCCTCAACTTCTATCAATATTTTAGTTAAGTAAACATCGCAAAAGTTGCAAGTACTTTGTAAAAGAACGGCACAAATCCACAAAAAAAATATTTTGACGGTAGGAGGCAACATGGAGCAAATTTGTAAACTTCCTCGTTAGCCTTCCTACCAATGACTGATTGGCAACCGCAGTAAATATTTCTCCTAATCTTTCTGACCTCACCTCGCATATTCGAAACTCTTAACAGAAATAAAGATGTCAATACCAAATCAAAAGGTAGGAGGGTATTACCTATTTTTTACATCCATACATATAGATACTATTTATATGCGTGTCTGTGTTTGTTACATGATCTTATTATTAGTGAATAATCTTTATATAATACTTGATACATACCCTGGTTGCAAATTGATTTCTAATGAATTATATTCCATGTTAATAAACTGAAGTATATCTGGTTCACCGCACAACCCAACGAGGTTAGAAGAAAGTGACTAAAGAAATGCCACATATTATTACAAATATATTTTATGCATCAGTCTGACATCACAAAATATTGTGCAATCGGTCGTTTGACATTTCTCATGAAGATGAGAGTTTCACCTTTCGAAAAACGTAGTAACACAGTCCTGTCAGTGCGAATTGTCACCAATTGAATTATAAGTACCGATTAACAAACAAAAACACATTGCTCATGTGAAAATCGTACCTTGCTATCAATATCAGTTACTTGATATTTTCTAAATATTTGCAATTGAAAATCTGAAGAGTGTGAAGTTTGCACAAACAGAGAACACAACTGTAGATTATAGGCTGCTTCAGTTAGTAGCCAAAGACATTAAAATTGCGCCTCGTATCATCAAAAGACGGAAAACATTGCCAAATGGAAACCAAGATATTCTAAATGATGGATAATCCAAGCGCGGTCTTCTTTGATCATATATATTTACTCGATAGAGTTTGATTAAGTTCTAATTCAATGATGATGAGTAGAAAATAATGTTCAGTATTTATGTAAAGATGTTTCTATATGTATCCAAATAAATTGTGATACGCTTTCTTTTATTATTTTCTGTTTGCTCTATCGGAAGTTGTTTGTAGCTATGTGTGATTTTAATTCAAGTGCTTGTATGTATAACACAGATTTGCATTCCATTTATTTAACTAATAGCATTTAGAATTATCCACTGTGAAATTCGATAGAAGAATTAATTTAATCGCAACAGAAAAGATTTGTATATCAGTTTAATGTAATTTGAAAGAGAAGTGAACGATAACTTCAGTGACTTACTTTCTCAATAAATCTTTTCATCGGTTTCTAATAATTCCCAATAGGACCACAGCAGAAATGCAGATAAATTTACTTAGCATTTCAGAAATGCATTGATTTACGGATTAAGCTGCAGAAGCACGGATTTAAGATATGTTACAGGCATTATATCAGTCCAGGAAACAAATTATATAACTTTGCTCTAGTTTAATGGAAAAAAATATACGGAACTAGAAAGCATGTAAGTTAAAATTAAAAAGAATCAAGGTATAAGGAATAGAAGATTCGCATGAATATATGGAGAGATCAAAGAAACAACACATTGCATTATTCTTATCTAAAATGCAGAAGCTATTTCTTAATGGGGATTAAACAAGTAGGTGTGAGATACGTGTAAAAGACTGAGAGAATATATATCAGATGTTGTGTTATGTGTTTATTCTATTAGCTTCGGAAGCATTACCATATTACATAATACCTCATGCTTCACATGTCTTGCATAAAAAGTAATTCTGTGCGCATTCATCATTCCAACATCCCTCCATGCATCTATCTATCTATCTATCTATCTATCTATCTATCTATCTATCTATCTATCTATCTATCTATCTATTTGTCTGTCTGACTGTATGTCTGTCTATCCATCCATTTGTATTTTTAGAATAAGTTGTTTATGATATTTTAATTCTTTGGAGGGTATGAATTACATTCTTCATTATTGGATTACTAAATAGTGTTTTTCTCTAAATTATATACATACACACATACATACATACATATATATATATATCCTCACACGCAGTTTATAGATAACATGTATATAGACACACACATATTTATATAAATATATATATATATATGTATATCTATCTATCTATCTATCTATCTATCTATCTATCTATCTATCTATCTATCTATATACATATAGCTACCCCTAAATAGATATATTAATATAGGTATGCATAAACACACACACACACACACACACACACACACACACATACACACACACACATGTATATTTGCGTGTATCTGTGAGTGTGTTTTCATATAAATTCCATTTAAAAAAATTAAAAAGTGAAGTGTTAAGTATGCGCTGCGTGGAGCACATCCCACGCAGGTTAAGATGAAATCTATTTTAGTTCTAACAGTCAACAGATAACAATGAAACCTGCTCTCACTTATCTCCTTTCTAAAGTGAGCCAGTTGTTACACATTATTATTGTTCTTAATTAGTATGATATTCAAAGACATATATTTGGGAAGGTAATAAATCCGTATGAATTGTTATGTGTTGTTCAATTATCTGAAGAATACATAACCATTCATTAAATCCAATAGAGATCCATAGCTTCCCCACATACACACACTACAAATTTATTGTCGCTTACAAAAATACGCAGAATTATATGAGTAGCGTTGAGATGCTTGAGTGTGTACATGCATTTCCCAACGGCATTAGTCGTGTAAATGAAATGAAATGGCTACCAGCGACAGGTGGTTATAATGTATACATGAATATTTTAAATGCACTAATATCTACGTGTAGCATATATTTACATTGTGTATATACAGTAAAATGAAAATTGAATAAATTTTCACGAATAGATTATTTGTTTCTTTTAATGCATAATTCGGAAATGGAATGAAATAAAACTGCCTGGAAATTAATTTGAAAGTCTAATTAGATGTTTTCTTTCGATCACAAAGAAAATGTAAAATAAATACCCCCAGACCCCACACTAAAAATCTTAAAAAATCTATTTCCATATTTTGTTCTTACATAATTCTCAGAATTATACTGAAAAAATTTGAAAATCTATTAAACCATCGTTTCACAATGCTTTTCACTGATCTCCAGAATAAATAATGTGTCACATCAGACAATTATAACGTAGCAAAAAATAGATTGAAAAATTCTAAAAAAAAAAGCAAAAAATAATGTGTAATGCGTTTCCAAGTTTTTCAAATTTGCTTTTTTTCCTATCTAAAATTGTTGTTCTTGTGTTGTCACTACAGGTTATATAAAAGCGCCCATTAACCATTCTCGACTGGAATCTAATGGCTATTCTCTCTCTTTCTAACATGTTCTCTTTCTCATATACTCATTTTCTCCCTTTCTCACTAGTTTTTTTATGGAATCCCATTTTATTTTCCATGATACTACTTCTTTTCAATCTCTTACTGCATTTTTCTGACGTTGCATGTTCCATAAAAAAAACAAAAATCGTTGTGTAATGACTCAGCATCCGAACTCCTTTTCATTTACGAATAAAATTGAAATGCAACCACCGATATCTATACGTTTAGATTAAAAAACACAACTTGGGATGGTTCTTTTTCTGTTAATTATATGTATGTGTGCACACACACCCACACACACA
>NC_068983.1:130502794-130507346 GCF_001194135.2 Octopus bimaculoides | reverse complement strand
CTTGTGTGCATGTAATTTAGAAATCCACCACACAAACGTGTGTGTAAATATATTTCAATGATTTGCTTTCTTCACTTATAAAGAAGGGGCTTTCCATATGATCAATTTATAAAAAAAAAGAAAGATTTGTTGAATCAATTAATCGCTGCGAACGGCCGAGTTATAGAGTGTATGATGTATAAGTAAAGGACACGCATTAAAGATACGCGGCAGAAAAAGAGAAATTATACGTGAGTGAACGATAAATAAGTGCCTATGCTAACACTGCTTTCTACCTACTCGCCGCCTTCACAAACGGAACTCTGTCAGGAGTTCTAGTCCCGAAGGTGTAAAAAATAATGTTGGTATAGGTATTCATTTATCCTTCACTTACGTATAATTTGTGTCTTCAGCCGCATAGCTCTGACGTTCGAGCATTAGTGAGCAGTGATATAACCCACTAGACATAACGGTGAAATTTACTTGTATTGTGATGAAAAATGCTTTGTAAACAAAGGGTGAATTAAATAATATGGGTTCAAATCTGAATAATAAGAATAACAAAGCACAATATGCATTAAGTTCCAGGTAAAACTTAGATACCTATCAAACCTACAGGATCTACCGCAGTCGAAAATCGGTTTTCATGGCAATGTTATCCCAATTGCAGTATTTCAACCTAAACTTAACTAGCATTTACTCACAGTATATTTCATGCAAAAAAGCACGTGATTCCTGTATAAAGGACACTTTATAAAATCAGAAGCATATTCTTATTGAAAGACTCAGTAAAGTTATGATGAAATATGGGATAATTCATTTAATAATATACTCTCTCAAAACAAATAAACACTTTCATCACGGCTGAACTTAATTTTGGTTTAAAAAAAACAAAAAAAAACAACCATTGAAATCAGTTCTTATGTAAAAACCTATAAACTTCATCTGAACATGGTAAACAAGTACACAACCTACATTAAAAAGAATTCTAATCTAAATATTTCACGCTTCCTCTGATCACTGTAGTAATCAAACCAAACTATAGCTAACAAAGTTATTATGCATTTACTTCAAAATATATTTCTTTGCAATAACTATTCCAATGTAACAAATATATATTTCAATAACACATTTTCTACACAGTGTTAAAAATGTACTCAAAATCACAAGTATTGAAACAATCCAATCTCTAACTTGTCACTTCATCTGCAAAAAATGGCACCAGGTTCACCTTGAAATCTCACACTACTAATCTTCAAAATAAAATGGAATGTTTTGATATTACACACCACTGCTGGAAATAATTTGATAATATTGTAAAAGCTAAAATATAGATGATCATAGGAAAGTGTGAATATTAATATTTTTCACCGTATTTCGCAACAGTTTGAATGCATGAATGTATAATTTATGTAGTTTCTACTTCCCTTAATCATCCCCAGCTTTGATACCACAATTTATCGCTTAAAAGATTTTAGTGGATAAGACTCATGTGTAGTATTCGAGCCAGGCATTCGGCTTTAATATAATTTAGTTTTTTCCTCTTATAAGCTGAGGAAACCCTAGAAATACCATTGTTCGCTTCGCTCATTCTTTTCCATTGGCCTTTTTAAAATGGCTGAGGCGTAGAAATTTATAGAGACTGGTTAAATGATTCAAGTTATTGCAAGCTGCTTTTCAACATCTCGAAAATTTGTGCTCGTGCATTAGCAACATCATTTTAGATCTTCAAATAGTAAACAAATTTTGACAAATACTTGGAATGTTTATATAATATCCTTTAAACATGCCATCTCTGATAAATATTTTGAAGTCACATTTCTTAGATATTGGTGAAAGGAACGGTAAAATGTGAATTAATGTTATTGCTTGACAGCTTTCTTAACTCCATATGCATTAATCGTTTCTTAATAATGGAATTTGACCAGCGACATAGATTAAATTTCAAATCTTTGATTTCATGTTATGGTTAAAATCTTATAACAAGAGGTATGCAAATTTGCGGTTACAATTCAATATATTCTGACTATTCAGCTAACATACATAATTCGTTGATGCCTTCTCACGAGAATTTTAACTTCATGTAAATACTTTGTCTACGTTGAGGATATATATATAATATTAAATCGATTATTAAATATCAAGGGACGAATTAAATTCAATGCAATGCAGTGCTAGAGCTTTGAAATTACATTGATTCAAAACATAATCAAGAGACAATATCCCACTCGAGAATATTCACACTTGAAATTGAGTCTATTGTTAGAGAAAAGCCATAATGAAAATGCAATATTTCAATAAATATATTTCTTGTAATCATTGTAACCTGAATATATTTCACTTTGCTTACGTAGTAGTATATAGGGACATGATTAACAATTTAATTCTTCTCTGGTTCTGGTGAAATCATATACTATAAATTGTTGGAATTTTAAAGCAATAAAGCATGTATTGCTTCGATTAAAATTCCATATATACAACGATATGAAATATTACATTACCTGCAACAAAATTGGAGCCAAATTTCGTTCAAAGTATAACTTATAATTTACATCATATGGGAGACGAAGTCTAAGGTACGAATAGATCTAGTGGCTAAAAATGAGGGTTGTGACCATGACAGCACTTCGTAGGTCTGCTCCATAACTAAGAACAATGACAGTATTTGAATTTTGTGATTCAACATTTCTCAATCTTCAAAAGACTATATTAAAATGAATAAGATATTAGATTATTAGATGTCATTACACAATTTTCCGTACAAGTGAAAATATATTCATTTTAATTAGGACGTAAGCATGTACTATAGGTTCCTACTGGACTGAGTGATTTATATATTGTATTGTCTCTTTCAAGCCATATTTCCCCTTCCATCTCAGCAACATTGTTACTTGGCAAATATCTTCTTCAAAAGCAGAAGAGCAATAACATTATGAGACGAATTTACTAGATGGGTTTGTGCAAATCTCTGTCGTATATCATATATATAAAGCTATATGCGTGTGTATTATATTATATATGTGTGCGTGTGTACATGTGGTTACAGGCTTATTCACAAACATGTATCTCTCTCTCTCCCCTATATATATATATATATATATATATATATATATATATATATATATATATATATATATATATATATATATATATATATATATATATACAAACACACCCACCCACATTTACATATAAGAATGTATTTTTGTTTTTTACTTTTACGTATAAGATTCTAAATATCAGACAACAAAAGATTTTTGTATTCAGGTGTCTTTTAGTCAGACAGATCCATAATCAAGTTTTCCTTTTCTTTATAACCGGTTGACATCTGCTTTTCAAAATTACACTCGTAGTCTATCATTTTTATTTTCATACTTTTACTTGATGTTACAGAATCTTCAGTCAGAGAGTGTGAACTTTTATCGATATTCGCTTTCATTCTTTTGTGATATATCTGGTCAACGTCGATTTCGTTTAAGCGCTTTGATTCTTGGTGTCATTCAATTTATTCTTTGTTCATTTGGTTTGGTTTCTACAATTTATAAACTTATTTCTTTGATGCAGTATACATTTTTGTATAGCTGATTACAAAATTTATGGAAATGTCTGCACTGAACACTTGTCTGTTTCGAAACTCGCCTGGTTGTGTAATTGTGCTTGTGTATTTATCTTCACGTCATTCATATCCTGCATGTAGTTCTTATGAGTTTCCTTTCAACACCTGCGGAAAAAAAGTTATATTGTGTTACTTCGTATATGTGTCAACTCTCAAATACAAAATTGCCTACATTATAATAAAGCCGTTGAATTCAAAGAATCGAGTAATGTTACTATACTACCAGAAAATTAGTGCCTGTAATATATTTTGATGGTTGCAACAATAAAACGTAAATGATATAAAATGTACATGTATTTATGTGGCAAAAGATAACGAAGTTCAAACTTTAGCTGCGAAATGAATACTGGGAAAACTGTCATGTGTCTCAGTGGAGTAGCGGCGCGCAGTGAACAATGCGTACATACAGCAGATATCAAAGAAACATTTTCATATTCTTTTATTTATTTTAGTCATTTGACTGCGGCAATACTGGAGCACCGCATTTAGTCGAAAACATTGACCCCAGGACTCATTCTTTATAAGCCTAATACTTATTGTATCATATTGTTTTGGCCTAACTGTTATGTTACGTGGACGTAAATACAATAGGTTAGATTGTCATTCGAAGGTCGGGGGTTAAACACAGACACTAAAATACATACAGACAAAGATTATATATATATATTCTTGACTAGGACATTATTTTATGAAATTCGAAAGTATCACAAAGTTGTCCAGGGTGATAAGGTACTTTCTGGATTTCAGCCTTAAGAACAACAACAACAGGATGTGCTACACCGGGCTCCCTATACAAAAACATATCTAATCCAATAACATCGATGGAATTAGCCAAAAGAACCGGTGGAAGATTTGAAGGAAGCGGTCTTTTAACGAAGATAATTTTTTTAAGAATATTTTTTATTCTTAAAAAATGAAATTTCACTGCAATACAAAGCACAGGACCTCCTATGCACG
>NC_068983.1:130500864-130502784 GCF_001194135.2 Octopus bimaculoides | reverse complement strand
TGAGACTTGGATCCAACTTGTACAAATGCAAAACAAAAGTCAAACATAAAATAATAATAATAATAATAATAATAATAATAATAATAATAATAATAATAAGAAGAAGAAGAAGAAGAAGAAGAAGAAGAAGAAGAAGAAGAAGAAGAAGAATTCCCTCTAATTTTGACTCCAGGACTGCAATTTGAAGTGGAAGAATAGTGCAATGAATTTATATTAACTTCGTACTTGACCGGTAATTATTTTAATATCCCCAAATGTATTGTAAACAATATCAACCTCTGCAGAATTAGTACTCCAAACATTACGGGTCGGGATAAATAGCGCTATAAATTCAGTAGTGTTTATTGCAGGGTGTGCTTTCAATTCACAGCTGGACATCAGACTCTGGCACTGAATATTTTATAACATAGCATTGAAAGTAATCCAAATGTTGTGTTAGGAGTACTTAGTTATGTATAACTGTAAGGCTTGCAGCATTAGTTATGTATATATGTTCATTTTGTTTGCAATTCTTCCAGAAGCAGCTACTCTCTGCTTTGAAACGTTAAATTCTAGTAGTCACTATTATAAAGTTTTATTGGGCGGCGTGCTGGCAGAATCATAAGCACAACGGCCAAAATGGTAAGTTGCATTTTGTCTGTCTTTACGTTCTGAGTTCAAATTCTGTCGACTTTGTTCTCATCCTTTCGGGACCGATAAATTAAGTACCAGTTGAATGCTTGAGTAGATGTAATAAACTAGTACCCTCCCCCGAAATTGCAGGCCTATTTTTTAATATTTGGTGACATTATTAACGTCTTTACCAAGGCAGCAAACTTGCAGAATCGTAAACCCGTTGGACGAAATACCTCGCTAAGTTCTGAGTTCAAATTCCGCAGAGCTCGATTTGGCCTTTCATCGTTTCGGGGTCGATAAAATAAGTACTATTTGAACACAGGGGTCGATGTCATCGCTTCATCCTCACCTTCACCAAGCTGCTCGTGGCAAAACATTTGAAATAATTATTAATGTCTTTACCGTACACACACACACACACCCACACACAACAGATATCCTTCATTGAACAACTGAGGAAATATCCCCTTCATAATCGCTCTTGACAACAATATCTGGTTGAATTACATGATTCTCGTTTTAAGTTGAGTTTTTCACAAAATAATATTAAATGGTTTAGTCATTATCCATAAACTTCTCTTCTGCGTGGGCACAACTTGAGTCCTTATGCCGAAATCATACCCTTGACTACCCCAAATTTGTCACTCATGCATACGTATTCTTATCTAATACTGAACATTCAGAACCTGATATATGCATGTTATTTCAGTGATTCCTTTTCTTATACTGTAAATGTCTGTATTTTGCCATCTTATAATTCCAATCTCCGTTCTCTTCCTGCAGTGTCATTTATTCTTGATGCACTTATTGTTTGCCTGTTATCGTCAAGCAAATATTGGTAACACATGTGATTACTTGCTGTCGTCTTGATATATTTTCATTACTTTCAGCTATATATATTTTTCAAATGAATTCTGTTGCCACTTCATGGCATCGTGGGCAATCATTTTCTATTAAAGCCTCGGGTCGATTATTGATTTGTGAGCGAATTTGGTAGAGAAAACGTATTGTTGCAAACAAACATTCACTTACATGCAGACAATTAAACATATGTGCGTGCTCGTACTAAATGAGAGTGTCTGTGTGTCTATGTGTATGTGTGTGCATGTGCTAGCGTGCACCAAATTGTTTGCATCTCACTGTTTGCCAAATTTTTGCTTAATTTTCTGTACTGTAAAGGTTAGGCAAAAAAAGATGGTATAAGCGTTAGACTTGTAACATATATTGGTGTCCTTAGAGCTCTTCCAAAGCATGGCGCCAGTCCAGTGACTGCTAGAAATATATATATATATATATATATATATA
>NC_068983.1:130493428-130500414 GCF_001194135.2 Octopus bimaculoides | reverse complement strand
ATATATATATATATATACACTAGACTGCATGAGATAACAAATCCAAGGGTTTGAGGAGTTTTCAGGACATTTATAATGAAATAGTCTTACAGCTGTTTCTGGAATATTATGAATATCCCTTCATCAGAGACGGTGTGAGAAAAAATATCTGTGTTCGAATTATCGTGCAAAAGATTGAGAATATAGAGGGAAATAAAAGAATGAAAGTAGAAATAGGATATATAAAGTTATTGTAGATGCAGTTCGATTTTACTAGAAAATTGGGTATATAAGTGGTAAAAAGGCTTCCTGTACATGGTGTGTAAGTTCCAATAGCTGTTCATATTTAGTAATTTCAAAGTTTGGAGCCGTGGAATCAGTGTTGCTCGTTCGAAAGGGTTTTTGTGGTGTGAATGAAAATTTGAGAATGTGTTGGATAGATGCTGGGAGGAGGGATGTGTATGATTAGATAGAGGAGATAGGTCAAATCTAAAACAGGAAGAGAACATGAGAGGAGGGAAGGGAGAACAAAGAGAAAAAAAGAATAAGGGAGAGACAAAATCAAAGAAAATAAGAAAAAATGAAGAAATGGTGAAGGAAGTGAGAGAGGGAGTGTTAGTTAGTAGTCATGACAGTGCGACGGGAGGATGGGAGAGGTGTGGGTGAGGGAGAGGAAGAGATGACAAGGTGAGGAGTAAAGGAATGTGAGCTATGTGAGTAGAGGTGATATGACAGAGCTGCATGTAGGGATAGGCAGAGAAAACTTAACGATAGACTGGTACCGAAGTAAGTAGTAGTTATGGTAGTAAAATTTGAGGTGGAGGGAAGAATACAAGGAGGTCAAATTACTATAAATATACGTGTGTGATAGGTTAGTGATAGGTAGGAATAGGAAGAAAAATGTCTATGTATTTCTATTCGCGTTCAATAATGATTTTCCAGTTGAAGGCGACAATATTGACTGGTGTATTTTTTGCAAGGGTAGGATATTTTCTTTCCGAATAAACAGATACTGTGTATTTATCTCCATCACTAGTCATACAGGCACTCCCTCATTACTCTCGCAACCAGGAATGGAAAATTCCAGGGGCTACATTTGTAATCAATGAAATCCTTTGTCAGCAAATATAATATATAAACTTAAAATTAATCAATAATAAACTCCTTAAATCATTGTAAATGATATATAAGCTCAAATTTACCAATAGTAGAATCGATATTAAATAGATTTTTTCGAGATTTCTTCTACAATATTTAAGGTGTCTGACACACACAAGGGGCAATCGTTGGATGTGATCCTAGGTACTTTACGGATTCGCCATCACAAACTTAGATATTCAATGGGAAAGAAACCCAATAATAAGAGCGGCTTCGGAGATCTCTAGATGAATACAATTTGTGATTAAATGGGTATGTGGTGCAATGATGTTTTCTTGATATGAGTTGCGTTGCTGTAGCAATAATGATATTATTATATTGACAAATATGCATTCCAAAATACTGCCTTTCTAAGCTGCGGCAGTGCACTATGAGTGCAATATTCCCTTTTATGTGATTGCAAATTCGTTATAACTTTGAACATAATAGCGAAATATGCTTAGCTATTAATGCTAAGATATTTGAACTTGAAAGCTCGATTTCGAGAAATGATTTTTAAGCCAAAATTTCTCTTTCTTCCAAATATTAATTCAAAATTATCTTTTAAGCATTTCAGACATTTGCGAGATAAAATATTTTTTGTTCATTGTATTTATTATAGAAATCTCCGTTTGATGTCGTATGACAGTTATTATGGAAGAAAGCTTTTTAAATTTAATTTCTATGCCCAGCAATCAAATTGCATTTTCATGAGTATTCGAAATCCTATAGCTTCAGCTGATTTATTTTTGCTTTCATTTACTTATATCTTACATAGCGTTTTCCGTATGCCCAATATATTCATAATTCACTTTCAATATCAATAGAGAGAAAATGCCTTTGATAAGCATCTAGTGACACACATAGAAAATATAAGGTTTTAATTGCATTTCAATTTTAAAAAAATGATTTAATAATGGTATATATTTGCGTTTTTATTTCAATAAGATATAATATATCTCACAAAATATATAACAGAATAAAGAGAAAACTATTATCATTTGCAGAAATCAATGAAAAGAAAGTTCTGTAAATAGCTGATGGTGTGGTATAACTCTAAAAATAATGTCATGCTCTCGGTTAGATAAAAATTTCTCAATGTTATCCGGGTTCGATTCCTCCGTTAATATATTCTCTGAAAATTAGTAAGATTCCAAGAAGTAAGCTGGATAAATTTTCTAGAGGGGAAAAGTATAAGATACAGAAAGTTACTACGCGGTATTATTTTGTTAACTATCAATGTAATCGGAACTTTTGGTGCTAATTCAAAATAGATCTCTAAATAATATTAGCGAACATAGTTGTTATATAAAACGAAACTAGAAACCGGACAAATAGTAACTGACTTTTTACTATACTTAAAAGGAGTGAATAGAAGGTTTTTGTCGAATTGCTTGTACTATGATCAGGACAAAGTTTCTTTAACTCAAAAGATCTTTGCGATAAAACAGTATATTTAACTTATAGAATAAAATGTAATGTTTCACTAGGTACCATATTGTGTCCCAACTTCTAACATTTCTTCTGCATGGTTTAGATATTTACTACCAACCTAATACTGTTAATTATATCCATCAACAAGAACGGTATTCGATGCAGACCGATAGACACGAAAACTAAAATTCTTGAGTCAAACATGTTACCCTATATAATACCGTAAAACGTGTATCAATTTTAGCTTATGCTATGAATTATGTAAATGGGTAAGACTATGGTCGGTTGGTTTAAATTTTCAATTCAAAACTTGACACTTAACTTGAGTAATTGCAGGAAAAAACAAAGAGAACAACGAACCGAAGTTCCCCTAGCTTATTGCACATTTAAATGTGTCTGTTTTACAGTCGATGAGGATTTAAGCATTGGGTTTTGGATAATATTTTAGATACTGGCGACTGTCGTTTCACATATGTCTTTTGACTCCGAGAAAAGTATGCGTTGTCTTTTGCATTATCAAAGATTGATAAACTATTGTCACTGGACTAATGCACCGAGGAGTATTGTTCGATATAGCGCAAGTTGAATTGTTACTATAAAACCCTGATCATCGTCGAATTAGACGTTTTGTTTTCTTTCATTAAATCTTGTAACTTAATGCAATCATTCAAAATGTAGAAAAATAATATTGTTAAATGTTTTGATAGTCAACGACATTATCAATATTGTTACTACATTGAATAAACGTGCGTATAGCTATAAAGCTAACTGACTTTGAATCCTTGTAATATAATTATTCGTAATATAGCCAGGTACCGTTTTCACAGTGCTGTTCAAGTACATCAAGGAGACAAACATTCAATGACTTTAAATACTAAAAAACAAATTGGTCTGCAATGGTGTTTTAGTTTAGTACCTAAGTTTAGTACTTTCGCAATGGTTTGAGGCAACTAGAAAAAAAATATCTAATAGTCCTTTCTTATTTTAGCCTGCACATTTCAGGTTATCGATCAAATGTTACTTAATTTATCGATCCGAATAGTTGAAATGTAAAAGCTATGTCAGAGGCATTTGAATGCAAAACTTAAAGCCTGGAGATACACCACTGAGCATTCTGTTCGGCGTGCTAATGCTTCTGTCTCTTCGCCGCCATAGATTTAATACTAATGTAATTTTAACTCCTGTCACTTCTGATAAAATATGCTGCATATCTTTTATTGCTAAGTTAGTATCATATTTGTTACCACTCACAACGGCTACCTGTTTGTGGATCAGGCTAAATAACTAGTTTTGCTAATCATCCAATTTTAACAAAACTATCGCTAAATTAATTAATTTCTCAGTGTCAGTTTCTCGAAACATTATTTCTCACATACGCAAGTTATAATTTAATCCTATCTCTTGAACTAAGATTTTACTTACACAATCGTAGACGAAAAGAGAAAATATGCACTCAAGGTGCCTATGCTATCTGTTAATAAAAAGTCACTGATCAGTAAAGTATTCTAATGCTATTTATGTAAAACAGATGTGGTTCGACCCTGGAATGTCCACACTGGAACATTCGGGAAATCTAGTCGGTACCTGTCAGGCAGTAGCAAAAGTCTGAGTACGCTTGCCAGGGTTTTCTCCCACCTCGTTGAAAAGCTATCCCTACACAATCTAAAGGTGCATCGCAGAGGGCATTATAGCTACCTATTTGCACAAAAGATCGAGACCGTTCCAAGAATTCATCCACACGTCAGAAGAAATTAGGCTGTCTGGCCCTTGTCGGAGCATAAGCAGCCACTAGTCTTGAAGCACGCTGTCATTACTGTTCACATCCAAGACTACTAACTTACCCTCTGTGTCCACGAAGATGGCCCTTATATAGATAGCAACAACTTCCTGGATTGCTGTGTGTTTCCGTTTGTTGATGTCCTGCGTTGCTATGTGTTTCCATTTGTTGACATGTTTGTAATGGTAGTGGTGTTTGTAATCTTGGAGATGTTAGTTACTGTGCAGGTATTGAATGTGTAACTGTGTAATGCTCTCTTGTTTTCTGTCTCGTCTGTCATTCTTGTTTTTAGTCTTCTACACTTGATTTTCATGTTGATGCTAGTGTTATTTTGGATTCTGCTGCTCTTGACCTTGACGATGTTAGTGTTGTTGCTGCTATTGTTGCTTTTGTCATTTCTGCTGTTGTTGATTCAAAGGAGTCTTTAGCAGCGGGTTTTTTCATTTTCCTTGTATGGGTAAAATACATTTTAAGAAGGTTATCTTGCTAGAAATGTAGCATCTCGATTATCTGCCCTTGACTTCTTTCAATAGTTGTGCACCAATACGCCTGTTGATGAAAACAGGGCTAGCATCAGTCCTGCTTTAACAAAATGTATTTATTGTTCTATTACCGTGCCTGACACATTTTTCTTCCCGTCTTCATGCCCTTTGCGCGTTATTTGTTTCTTCTGTATGCCATAAAATGAAGCTTCCACCAGCAAAGATTTAACCGGTTCTGAATGTACCTCTGTTATTTTTATGTCGACCGAGGTTTGTCGGAATTAGCTACAATTCTTTACGTTTGAGAATGTTATTGCACTTTCTCTCACAAAGTCTTCTATTAGATATCTCACTTCAAATGTGCTATAACGTATTTCATGAGCAACTTATCCTCCTGACTGGTCGTAAAAAATTATCGATCGTGTCCTGCCTTGCTTACTCACGTATCCTAGATTCAAATGAAATACTATTGCATATAATACTTTTTCTCGAATCTTCTTTTATTTTCCCTGGAACATTTAGAAGTAGTAATAGAATCCAAGGCTAATACACCGGATGTAGTTGTCAGAGATCGCCACGAATGCCTCCTAATCGATATATCAGTACCAAAATGTTACAATGTATATCTGAAAGAACATGAAAACAACAACAACAACACCACCACCAACAACAACAACAACAATAATAATAATAATAATAATAATAATAATAATAATAATAATAATAATAATAATAATAATAGTAATAATAACAATAATACTGATAAATGGCAAGAAAAAACTCTCAATGTCAAAAACCCACAGATAGCTAATAGTGCCAACATTGACAAAGCCCTTACCCATCAATGGTTAGTGTCTTGTGGCTTAAAATCAGAAACAGAAGGATTTATGATAGCAGCCCAAGATCAATGGATAACCACACGGAACTACCAGGCCAACATATTAAAGAATGCAGTAACCCAATATGTCGTGTATGTAAATAGCAAAATGAAACCATTGATCATGTCTCCATGTGCAGTCTTCTTACGCCTACAGAGTATATTCACTGGGTAATTTGCAAAAAGCTGGACCTGCCCCATGATAAAAACTGGTGGGAACACAGACCCCCTCCAGGGCTTGAAAATGACCACAATTCACTCCTCTGGAACTTCACCATTCAAACTGACAGAAAGATAGATGCGAATAGGCCAGACATTATAGTGAAAGACTTCAGACATAAATAATGCCGCCTCATTGAAATGACTGTCGGAATCGACAAAAATATATCTCTCAAGATCTACCAAAACGGAACACCTATAAAGATCGTGAAATAGAAATTGGCGAAATGTGGAACCTCAAGACTAAATCGATACCTGTTGTTTTAGGTGTCCTAGGTATTATAGCAAAAGGGGCTGATTCCTACCTAGCTGAGATACTACGAAACCCCCAAAATGACAGAAATTCAAAAGATAGTGCCCATGGGAACTGCCCATATGCTACGTAAAAATACTGTCTCAGTAATCTCAAATTTTAAAATAAATTCATAATTTTCTTATCTTTTCTTAAACATTCTCTAGAAGAATAGTATGTGCAAAGCCAAATATATGACAACCTAGGCATAACACCATCATAAACTCCTAACTTGTTGTTTTATGAGGTCTCTGGGTGAGAACTGGAGTCAACTTGTACAAATACAAAGCAATAGTCAAACATATGATAATAATAATAACAACAACAACAGCAATAATAGTAATAATAATAATAATAATAATAATGATAATAATAATAATAATGATAATAATAATAATAATTGTTATTGTTACTGTTCCTGTAGGTGCTATTGGTATGGTAAAAAGGGTTGACATAATTATCTCGAGAAGATCCCAGTACAATCATGTCTCAGAGAAATCCGAAACTTTGTACTGACTAGTACTGCCCACATCCTTAGAAGAACCCTATCCATTTAAATGTCTGTGTTGTATTACATGACGATATATCGTTACTTCCCCTTTTCAAGCTTTCATTGATTCTGTAACATATCTTACCCTTCACTCGCCCCAGGACACTGAGTGTGTCTCGGCAAGTGACAGTAAGAAAGATGCAGACTAAAGTAATAATAATAACAATAATAATAATAATAATAATAATAATAATAATAATAATAATAATAATAATAATAATAATAATAATAAGAAGAAG
>NC_068983.1:130491115-130493418 GCF_001194135.2 Octopus bimaculoides | reverse complement strand
AATAATAATAATAATAATAATAATAATAATAATAATAATAATAAGAAGAAGAAGAAGAAGAAGAAGAAGAAGAAGAATGTGACTGAACAGTTTCTATCGAAATTGACTGATTCTACGAAAAAGATTTATCGTGTGTTATTTCAACTAGACTTTGAGAATCCATATGGATATTGCTGACTATGAGAAATACAAAAATCAAAAGATATCTTGCCATTGGACTTTTCTTTTATCACCGCTACTGCATTGCTTAGAAGAAATATGAACAAAGTCATCGATTTGCATGACGGTAACCTCAGTGTAAAAACAATAAGGTACAATATTGTGACGAAATATCGGAAATTTATGAGTGAAGTGTAATTTATAGAGCAAGGCTTTTTTCTGAAAGGTCATAAGCAAGCAAGAAATGCAGTCTATGTGTTACTTGCTGTACCTGCCAGAATGTAAGTGTAGAAAATCCCCATTACGGGGACTACCGTTTTAAAACCAATTAAACACATTTGATTTTACTGCTGCAAACATACACTTTATGCGAAGAGTTTGTCACAGTCAACTTTACTCTTTGTCCATCATGATTATTCATGACAAGTGGCTAAATAACATCATTAAAAATATGATAACATATCTGTTAAAATATCTTAAAATCGCTACATATCTTTGACATACATATTTGAAATGTTACAAATGCGGTGCAATATGTACAAAAATGTCTTATAGATAATAATGTACTTTGTGATGCAATATCTTAAAAATTGCGCTTGATATACAATAACATCAAAATGACTTTTGCTTCAATATCCAAATAAAAAGTTATTTTTAATTCTTCGTTTTGCCATTGTGTGATTCATTATTTTGAATGATCAGTATATATTGTGTTGTATGAAATTGTTACATTAGAAACGAAGAACAAAAAATTCAATTCTATACTGCTATTTGGTAATGATAATTAATTCACATTATTAAATTTGTAATTTCAGTATAACATGCACACAGATTAAATTCAATGTCCTGATTTAAATGTCAATCTCGGATGCAAATTCGCGTGCATCCTTTTCTTCCAAGCTAAATTATTTGCTTCCTTCATTTGATATTGCACTGGGTTTTAGAATCGGAAGTTTCAATTATGAAGATAAGCTAGGGTTTTGCGGTAGCAAACGCTTCGTTCATAATGGTTAGCCCCAGGTCTGCTCTTCTCCTGCTTATATATGGCTGATTTGTAAGGCCGTATTTTTCTCAAATATACGTTTCGCGTTTAAAACACATTTAAAGGACGAAACATCTTGTTGTAGAGAAGAAATACTTTCTGCGTAAAACAGATTTGAAACACATAATTTGAAACGAATTTTAAAATCAAAAGAACAAGCAAAATATATATATACATACAAACGACAGATGTTTCTTTGAATAGATGCAAATCTGAAAGAAGAATTGCAGTTAAAATTATACATGCAAGAATTTTTTAATCGAAATATTTACTTTTAATCTTTTTTTCATAATTAACTTTCTTGTCACTTCTTTCCATCTAACCATATTACCGTGATTTCAATCAGCGCAAGTCGCACATGCTATCTAAGTAAAAATAACCTTCCATGAAATATAATTAACCTTCTAAATTCGATTCATTGCCGGTTTTAAAATTAGGTGAAAGGTGTTGTGTAGTTGCGAGTCCAAGCAACATAAACTGGGCAAATTCTAATTACTTGTCAGTAAACAATTTGAAGGAATGTAGAGTATTTGCTAAACTTTTCGTTTTAAATGACATTTATTCAAAGGACAAATGTATATAAACTTTTCTATGTCTAGTTTATATTTTTTATGTCTCTTCATTATGTTGCTTCTAAAAACATATGTAAACATACAAAAACTATTAATATAATTGTAAAAATTCAACCCGGCGGCAAAATATCTATGCTGCAGAATAGTAACAAAATATATCAAAATCACACCGGGTAAACAAAAACCAGTACCAAAATAATTAACAACTATAAAATTATTTGAACTCTGCATTGAAGGAGACCTCGAGGAGGATCTAAGATTTTAGACTGCGAGTGATCCACGGCGTTAACAATTGATAGAGCAGCAGAAAATAATATTTACATGTAAGCAGCATAGATCAGACGATAAGATATATGTTAAAAAACCAAGGAGAAGGGAAAATATTGAAACAAGAAGTATTTGTCAGTTGGGTGCACATGTCATTTGAGCATAACTTGCTCATAGATCATACCTCTCCCTCTATTTTACTCCCTCTGAATTATTGTGACAATGTCAGTCTGTTTTTGTATAGATATGTATGTGAAGAAATA
>NC_068983.1:130488753-130489853 GCF_001194135.2 Octopus bimaculoides | reverse complement strand
TATATATATATATATATATATATATATATATTTATTTATTTATTTATTTATCGGTGAGAATGAGGGTTCAATTGGATTAACATTTTTAATTTATGGGTTAACAATACTACCAATCATTATGAAAAAATTTCTTTATAATTATTTTCAAGCGTAATACGCCTCCATTTTGGTTGATAATACGTGGAGTTATACGAGACTATGTGAGATATCAAAATAACCAGATAGTAATGGTCATGGTGGGAAGTAACATATAAGAAAAACCTAATTGTTGTCTCCCTTGAATTATACGTTTGGCATGGGTTGGCTAACCATTTAACACGAGAACGTTTGTGTACATCTAATTTTGTAAATAAACATACGTTCACACGCACATCGATACAAACTGCATGAACACACATACACTCACGCATATCCATATCAAACAATTGATATTCTATAATTTTACAATTGGTGCGTCTGCCACTACATAAAACCTAATGATTGCGTAACGTGTGAAAGAACTGGTTTATTTCAATATCCTAAAATTGTAAAACTTGCAAATGATAAAGCGTGAAAATCAAACTTATATATAATTGAAAGGGAACATGAAAAAGCGAACCATTTGGTATTACTTGAAAAGGACATTTAATTTGAATACAAGACAGATATAGTGTCACTTACAGCTGTTTGTAGAATAGTAAAGTGCCTAGATCATCATATTAAATTCCATTGGCTGATTATCAGAGAGGGAGCTATCAGATAAATGTAAAAGCTAGGGAAAATCTCTAGTCGAGGGTATCAGTGTATCTCAGTTTTTCAAGAATGGGGGAAGAATGAGAGTAAAATAAAAATGCGCTAAATTGATCCATGATCGAATGAAAAATAGAGTTATAGGTAATTTCCATTAGCAGTTTCAAATGAAAATTTTCAATGATAATCCTTGGAAAGGAATAATGGAAGTTACCTGTCGAGTGTTGAATTCACTCAACTCATTCACATACATATATACGTGTATATAGGCATAATTGCATTTATTGCACGTATGCGTGTATATATGTAACTGTTTATGTATGCATATATATTTATATTTATAGCTATCTAACTGGATATATATATATATA
>NC_068983.1:130487508-130488446 GCF_001194135.2 Octopus bimaculoides | reverse complement strand
CACACGCACACAGACACACACACACACACACACTCACACAAACACACACACATGTATGTATTTATGCGACAGGTTTCTTCTGACAAGGCTTTCGTGGGATTGGGGCTATAGCGACAGACACTTGCCTAATGATAAATACAGGAGACTTGTGTGACTGATATGTTTGACATTCTGCTGCTTTATCACAGGACTTTTATAAATTATCAGTAAATCATGCCTCAAGACAAACTACGTCATTTCAAATGAGAACTTGAGAAGATACTTGATGATATACTATTGAAGTATTTGTCTGAAAATTGTCGTGAGTGGTCATCGCTGAAGTATTCTAATGTTATGAAATTGTTGCATTAACCAAAAAAGAAAAAGAAATTACGGTAGCGGACAGAATAGCTATGATTTATTGGCAATATTCTAATTAGCCAGAGCGTATTTCACTAGTGATTGTCAGCTCAAAGCTTGATAGCGATGAATCCATTTAATTGCTGTATGCCTGACAATTGATATGTTCTACTATTTAGGCTTCTCGTTTCTAAAACAAATAGTTATTTACGAATGATTTGCCTTCTGACAAGAAGGCAAATGATTTGCCTTCTGACATGTCAACATACAGATCTGCAAGCACATCTTTCACGTCCATTTCGTCTTTTTCTCTCCACACTCTCCATTCCTCTCAGTCTCTCTCTATCCTTCTCTCTCTCTCTCTCTCATTCGTTCTTTCTCTCTCTATCACTCTCTTTCCTTCATTGTCTTTCTCTCTCAGACATACACACACACAGAGGCGCAAAAAGAAACGCCCAGACACGTCACCCTAATACACATACAAACGCACACGCAAACATATTTGCGCATAGATACAAACTCACAGATGTGTATGTGTGTGCGTATTTATATGCATATATGCATATGTAATGTATATATTATATATGCATATATATATA
>NC_068983.1:130486180-130486634 GCF_001194135.2 Octopus bimaculoides | reverse complement strand
TATATATATATATATATATATATATTCAATATCATATACATTCAATAACTGACCAACAACAAAAAAACATCAACCAAGATTCAACCAAATCAAAAAATAAACTCAAATACTAAGCGAACAAGGATGAACAATCCCACTTCCATTGCGCGCGCACATGCACACACACAAACACACACGCATTCACATACCCCCTTTTACACATGCGCACACACATATTCACGCTGTTTGATTTATTTTGTTAGCGTACAATTTTCATCATCCCACTACCAAGTATAACATCACCCCATCATTCCTTATTCTGCTATCATTCCTTCCCTTCTCATTCAATAAAACAAGAGTATTATTATAGTAGATATATAAATATGTATAAATATAAGTATATATATATGTATACATATACACACACACACACACACACACACACACACACACACACACACACACACACACACAC
>NC_068983.1:130483391-130486170 GCF_001194135.2 Octopus bimaculoides | reverse complement strand
ATATATGGAGAGAGAGAGAGAGAGAGAGAGAAAGAGAGAGAGAGAGAGAGAGAGAAATGTTTAGAAGTTTCTTCTCTATTTGGCTTGCTGATTGTAAATAAGCTGCGTGTAGATGATGGATTTTGTGTAGTAAGAACCAAGTGACGAAAGGTCGTATGGAACGCACAAATATATCAATGAAGCCCATGATCTCTGAAATACGATTTAAAAAAATCTTGTAGTCTCCTCAATAGAAATGTATAATTCAAGTATCAAACATGATTTTTTTTTATTATTTGAGGTAGGAGCAGCGGGCCTTTTTAATGACAAAAAGAATGATTTGTAATATGTTATTCGTTATCAAGATTGCAAGTATTAAATCGTAATACTTTAACGTTGAAAGACGAAAAGCGTTAAGTATTCATAATTCCTTAGCAGAAAATATATAACTTGTAATATGAATGTGCATGAAGAAGTGTCACGGAAGATGAAAAAATAATGTTCCACTTTATGTTTGTATTGCCTGATACGCACGTTTTATAACGATAAATATGACAGCATATAGAAGTAGATACAAGGATGAAGAAAAAGGACACAAGAAATACGGAAACAAATATTGAGTGTGAGTCTATTTAAATTGTAGCTCTTATGATTTTTGTTTGCATTTTGTTTCAGGTGATAACCATTCAACGAAAATACAGCTCTTTATATATCAACTGACGCATACAATTGAATTGGTGGCATATCTTAAGAAATACCATTGCTTAAAGTCATGTCAATTTTTGAGGAGAATGGAATGTTTTATTACGATGAAACTATTCTAGTAAGTATTTCTCATTCTACATTTATATGTATATAATATATTCACAGTACAGTGGTATCACTTCTTTGTCTATATCAATAAACACTCACTCGCGCGTGCACATACACACACACATACATACACGTATATTATTCATTGCAATCAATATTGGATGTTACTTTTTGCTGCGTAACTTGTTAAACTTATATATGCAATCTTTTATTTGCATACTTGAATTATATAATAGATCGAAATTTAATTGTGGATTTTAATGGTCATACACAGTTAGAATCCAGATGTCTGTTAGCATGCATTATAATTGCAACAAAAGACAAATTTCCAAGTGATATTTTTTTCCGCACATTACGTTCTAGTTTCAATTTTCGCCGTAGTCATTCCTCCCTGCTTGATAAAATGAAATGCCTGTCACGTTACTAGAGTTGCCAGTAACGACTAAACCACTTACTTCAAAATACCTAAAATTGTGCCAAAATTTGAAGCAATTTACTAGATTCATCTAAAATTGTTAACTCCATCAAACAAGTTTACAAATAGAGAATTCGGAAATGTTAGTAAATAAATGAATACATTTTTACTTGAAAGAATGCACTCTGGCATACCATATCGTCGTTGTTTTCGTCTTCATTCTCTTAGTTGATGTAGCTGTCTGTTGATTCATGTCCGTGCTGAGCTATGGTCAAGTTATTACAGGTATAATGCCATGTTGGGCATTGTTTCGAAAATATTTTATGAGAACAATTTTAAAGCGTATTTTCATCTTATTATGGGATAGCATGTTATTGCGGCTAATTTTGAACACCTATAGTTTGGACAAAAAAAGCTCTGTACATGAAATGTAGCTAATTGAAACAAGCTGTTTTTATGTTATTGTCAATTACGTTGAAACGTTAAAGAGAATTTCTAAAACAATTACATTTTGAACTTTATGCGGTACAAACGAAAGAGGATTTTTATGGGTGCAACAACAAAGACATACAAAGGGCTAATATGTTTCACTACAGTTATAGCTGATCCATGAATGCTCGTTCCAAAATTCCTCCTTCATGAGATCTAACTTATTTTAGGTGAATTCGAGTAAATGTCAGGTCTATCATATTCATTTCAAAGTTAATGTCCTCAATTTTTTATATATCCATATGTAGGCTTACATGACGTATGGCATGTCTTAAGTAATTTCGGACTAAAATATTCTTTTCGATTTCCAGTTCCAACTATACCCGATGCTCCTATAACTGTTCCACTCAGAATTTGCAATGACAAGGAAATGTAAATAGGCATTCGTGCAAATATAATTAGAACAGCATTTATGACTCTTCATGATGCTATAATATTAATATGAATAAGACGCATGGAAAAAGGATTTAAGAAATATTTTCCGTATATACGTTTCAGGATAGGGTCTCTTTGAAATTACAATTAGAAAAGTAAAGAAATTCATTTACACTGTTACTAAATATATGTATTAATATATCAAAGCTTTCTCTTTAGTTATGCTTGAAGTAATGAATAATACCTCAAATAATCTTATATATTAACATGTTTTTAATGGATAAGAATTCACTTATATCACATTTCATTATATAGTTGTCTAGAACTAATAAAGAGAACCGTATCGCATATATTAGAGAATTACCTTACCCAAAATATTTTATAATGGCTATATTAGATGCAGAATTTAAAGTATATTTTAACTATATTTGAAATATTTCTCATTTAACTGCAGTAGGAGCTTTAAAACCAAAAGAACATTCTAGTTTCTTTTACTCTCTTTTACTTGTTTCAGTCATTTGACTGCGGCCATGCTGGAGCACCACCTTTAGTCGAGCAAATCGACTCCAGGACTTATTCTTTGGAAGCCTGGTACTTATTCGTTCGGTTTCTTTTGTCGAACCGCTAATTTACGGGGACGTAAACACACCATGATCGGTTGTCAAGCGATCTTGGGGGGACAAGCACAGACGCACAAACATATACACA
>NC_068983.1:130482637-130483195 GCF_001194135.2 Octopus bimaculoides | reverse complement strand
ATATATATATATATATATATATACGACGGGCGTCTCTCAGTTTCCGTCTACCAAATCCACTCACAAGGCTTTGGTCGGCCCAGGGCTATAGTAGAAGACATTTGCCCAAGGTGCCACGCAGTGAGAATGAACCCGGAAAAATGTGGTTGGTAAGCAAGCTACATACCGCTCAGCCACTCCTGCGTCAATGATATATATGCAAAGCTAGATGTTTGTGTTAAGCATAATTCATTAATATGGTTGCCTTTCATTTCCTTTAAAACAGAATTTGGAATTATTTCTCTCCATTGCTATTCTTCAGCTAATGCTTCTCTAATACAAAGGACAATTTTTATTCACTGCTGTTTATAAGTAGCAGACTAACCTTGTATATTTAATTGTTTGTTAAATTTGTGCAGATCGTTATGCGCTCTCCGTTTAAAATGACATACTTTGAGATGTAAAACATTTAGATTAGTACGGTAATGATAATTACATTCCAAATCTTCTTGATGAAAGAAAGTAAATCATATGTGAATGGTATACACACACACACACACACACACACACACACACACA
>NC_068983.1:130477954-130482581 GCF_001194135.2 Octopus bimaculoides | reverse complement strand
ATATATATATATATATATATATATATATATATATATATGCAACGTTGAATATTTGTTTAAAACGGTCTATTTTAATACGCTTCCTTTCATTTTCTTTAGAACAAAATTTGGGGATATCTTTTTCAATCTTTATACTTCAGCAAATATTTCTCTGATAATAAGCAAAGTTTTCATTCACTTAGAAACTATAGTTACTAGAATATGTTACAAATTAAATTCGCGTTCACGTGTCCTCAAAGCAAGAAAATATATATTAGTACATGGCTCTAAACAGGAATGTAAATAGAGAATATGTCTACTCGCATACATATTTTCAACGCTTCATCTACTTAACGAGCATACCATCACGCCAAGTGGCTTAACTTCATGGTAGCCCATTACATCATGGAAAATTTGAGATAGGATACTCAAATTACGGCAACAAGATCAGCAACTCACATTGCTTCTGATATTATGGTTATATTTAGTCGTGTCAAACATCCATGCGGTAACCACATCTCCAGTACATCATTTTATGATTACATTCTGATTCTTTTCACAAATAATGCATATTACCCAAAGGAAATAAATATCGATAACTAAAAAGAAAAAAAGATATATGTTCTACTAGAAAACAATACAACATGGTTAATTTAGTTTAAATGTATATCTGAGTATTGCAACTAAGCACTGCATTTATGTACAACAAGATCAGCAACATTTTCTTGCCCATCATCTACATTACACGACAAGTCACAATGAATACTATGTTAACTTTTATCTTTAAAGAAATTATATTTTATAATTTATAGTGGATGAATTCTTAAGAGTTGATTATATTTTTGTCATTGTTTATGTTGTTTTGGTACAGGTTAGGCATAATCTGTCACGTCTGAGAGAAAGCATAGCATTGACACCATCGCGTACTTTGTTTTGGGGTGTAAAGATACTGACCCAATGCAGAAATGACTTTATATTTCAAGATGTTTACGGTGGAAGAATCCTAGGAAGCGTCATGAATGATATATCTGATTTCTTACCACTTCAAGAAAACAAAGAGAGATATAATCCTAAAAGTCCTATAGCAACTCACATACTTCTGATATTGTGGATATACATAGTCGTGCCAAACAATCCTGCGGTAACCACATCTCCAGTACATCATTTTATGATTACATTTTGATTCTTTTCACAAATAATACATATTACCCAAACGAAATAAATATTGATTACTAAAAAGAAAAAGACAGATGTTCTACTAGAAAACGATACGAAATGGTTAGATTTGTTTAGATGTATATCTGAGGATTGCAAGTAAACACTGCATTCAAGTACATTAAATAAAACTATTGCTCTTCCTGTTGTTACATGACCTTAAATTGAAAATGTGTTTAGATGTCCATGCCTGACCGATTACCATTACTACAGGATAAAGTGGAATAGTACAATGAACATAACTTGAAGTATATTTTTGCCAGGAGTTCCGTCTTTAGCAATTTGAAAAATACTACGTAATGCTTTCAAATTTTGTCAGAAGGTTAGTGATTTTAGTGAGAGAAATTCAGTAATTAATTAGTATTAATTTTATTGCTTTCAAGAGGATAAAAGGCAAAGTTGACCTTGGCTGAATAAGAACTCTGTAAGTAGAGAGCCAGATTAACCACTGCTCAACATTTTGCCTGAGGTCATAATAATTCTGTCAACTTGATGCTTCAAACATAAGACAAAGTAACAAAGCCACTGGAAACAATATGCTTGTAACTAAATGTTTCTCTGTTACAAGATTTATGCCAATATTTTAGCGAGTCTCGTCGTTACAGAGACCTAAGAATTCTGTTATTAAATCTATGGAAATAAGTGAAAGCGAGCAATCTGAAAATAAAATAATATTTTAACATGAAAATCGAATTTGTATTATAAAGTCTTCAAAATTCGAATAAAGTATTGTTGATATGAAGAAGAGAAATATAACAGATTCTTCTGGGAAATTTATGCAAGAGTGTATTTTTAGAATAACAGAATACGGTATGTGGTAGCAGTTAAATGATAACACATAATTTTAAGATTCCTACATTTCTTCTTGCCTGCGTTTTTATTATTACTATCAAAGTTAACGACATCCATATCAACAGAATAAGTATCAATTTTAATATAGCCTTTCACATCTGGTCTTTCATTTTAGGAATAATTTTGTCATGCCTGTATTATATTGAGCCCCTTTTAATACTGTGATCCGATGTATAATCGGTTGCTAATTCTAGCACATAGTGGCTTCTGACGAAGAGAACTGATGTTCACTCGCTTTGTGAAATCATTTAGTAAACCCTTGAGTTATTTCATAATTTTTCACATCCAGCTCATAAATTGAGTATAATTGCTAGCATTGATGGCAAAACATTATCAAGATTTTAATTGCTAATCTCAAAATGGGTTTTATATGTGCACAGTTACAATATTAAGCTATTTGTTTCCTGTTTTGCTTATTCTTCAAGAAGAGGCAGAGACTGACTATTACTGCCCATCAGACACAGATGAGGTTAATATGTTGCACGCTAATCTTTAAATTTTCATAAGCGCATGTATTGCCGAGCGGTTAGAAAACCTGTTTCACCATATTCCCTTCCCTGATATTATCCCTCTGTTTACTATCTTGGATAGAGATAATTGTGGATAGCATTTGTTGGGTCCATTTATTAAATGTGAGTAAGATTTATTATATGGAAACAGTGTAGAAGCTTCTGAGATAGTCACTTCTTATCACGCTGGTTCTGGCTTAAGGCTACCTTGAGTGTGGAATACACAAGGTCTAACAATTCAGTTCATTGAATTGTTTGAGAACTCATCCTTGGCAATTCATCGATGTCCATCTATCATTGGGGGTTCATCATTACGCTTTACTTATGTAATTCGCTATTTGCATGTAGTTACAGCAGTTTCGAGACATAAGGGAAAAGCAGTCTTAGTGCTAGTGCGGGTCTTGGAGAATAATGCGAGTAGCTGATGACTGACGAATATAGTGGAGCCGGTTAGAGCTGATAGATTCCATTGGAAATAATATGTCAGTAGCTGGTCAGGAAGAGAAGAAGCCATGATAGCTGCACAGAGTAGGGAATGAGAGTGTGTCAGTAACAGAGAGGTAAAGAGTTAAATTTTGGGAGAGACAGAGAAAGAGAATGACAGAGAGCAAAAGTGATTGAGAGAGGGCGAGGGATAGAGAGAAAAAGACTTCAGTATGTGCTTTACTGAATGTAACTTGATGAGTTGGATAGCAATATTTTGAATACTTAGCTTGAAATATTCGAGCCTGTTGAATTTTTTTGGTGTGTTAAGATGCTTCGGGATATGAAAGCAGCGAAAGTTTGGTTATTAAAATGCAGTACATAATTATCATGATGACCAAATTATACAAATTCTTATACAGATAGGCACAATGAATATTATATCTGCCTATATGTGCAATTTGTAAGCGACAGGCTAGGCACACATATTTAATTTTAGTTGAAATATTGGTTAAATTTCTGCAGATAATTAAACCCAGCCCTTTTACTATGATATACCCTGCGATGTAAAATGCATAGATAACTCCGGTAATAAAAATTACACTCCAGTTCATCTCGATAATATATTGCTCGTATAGGAGTGTATGAGGATGATGTTTAACTCGAAATAAGAAGACCCATATAAGTTGTTTACAAATATCGTATGCACACTACTACATGGAGCAATATATCGTCATTTCAAACGATGATTTTTCTTTGATTTAAGTCGGATTGCCGGCGGCTATGCTTAGCGAATTGCGTAACCTAAAATATATGGTTCCCTACTGACATATTTACGACTATATAGGCCATCGATAATTTCAATCAATCTAGTGGAAAATGATTTCATCTTAGCTATAGATTTTCTATACCTAATCATAGCACTTCTGAAAATCTGTAGTGTTTGATAATAAATGATTAAATCATGTATCGATGTGTTAGTTCGTTCATCAATTGTGTCCAACAACTATATATACACGTTAACTATCAGCACTATCTAAAACCGAGGTAATAATGTAAACATTGATTTGCAGCAACATTGAAATTACGAATGCTGAAATCATAAAGATCTTAATTATATCTATTAAGTTGAAAATTAGAGGTTTGTCGGTCAGCGGTTCAACCGTGTTTATACTCTTTATTCTTATGACAACAGGCTACCATTTATCTTCTTTATCAATGAAAGCTGCGGACCATAAAAGAAATATTTTTGTAATTATATATATGTGTGTGTGTGTGTGTGCGTGTGTGTGTATGTATATACATGTATGCATTCAATCAAAGAGAGAGAGAGAGAGAGGGGGGGAGAAGAGGAGTGAGAGACAGAAGAATTTAAATTTGTAAAGCTGTAATTACATTCTTGGAGGCAAAGACATTGTAACAATAGAAGAATTTTCTCATAGGCAAGAAGCCAAATAGTTGAAGACGATTTCACAACACCGGTAAGGCAATGAAATCTTATTGGGCATTGAACTATAGAAGGCTGACTTTCAATTTTGTGGCAAAATATTGTTTACAATTTAACATCAGTGTTCTTTAAGAAAGTACAATTAAGAAAATAACAGGGAGCGGGGTTTGTTGAAATAATTCTTCTATATCACGACTCATAA
>NC_068983.1:130468760-130477873 GCF_001194135.2 Octopus bimaculoides | reverse complement strand
TATATATATATATATATATATTTATACTTATATACGTAAAATTAAAATGAATCAAAGGACATATTAAGTATACCTACTTGCTGGAAATAACAGTCAAATTTTTCGACAATATCTTTTTCTGTGAATTGTTTGTCCTTGTATCGCAATTACCATAAATCCTCGAGGATAGTCCGCCCTTGAGTATAATACGCAGGGGACTTTTAGGGGGCTGCACTTCTGAAAAGTCTAAACCTTGTGTATAATACGCACCCCCTCTCTAACTGGAGTCAAGGAGGTCTATATAACGTTCTGGGTTTGTAAATACGGTAACGTCCTTTATTACTATTGTATATATAACATAATGCAAACGTGTAACTTTTTTGTGCGCTTTGTTTGTAGAAAATAAAGAAATAACCGTAATAACGTTAGTGAAAAAGAAATATTAAGTAAATTGCCTTTACAATTTTATCAGTATCACTTACAAAAGCAAAAGCAAAAACATTTATTTAAATCCTTCAAATTCAACGTCACTTTCAGCATCAAATAACTGTTCCATTTGTTCTTCGATAAACATGTCAGCATCATTGTCGTGTAAATCTCCGTCATCATCAGATTCATAGTCAACATCAGAAGATTCACTTCCATTTATTTCATCTTTCCATGCAACGTCTTCCTGAGTACCCATCTAGTGCAGACGATATACAACATTTGATAAAACTTTTCGCAATAATCTGGCGACCATGTTCATACCATACATACACTCCATTTGCATATCAATGTCAGGTCGGGAGTGCGAACCGTTCCAATTTTAGTGAACGACTTTTCTCCAGTCGACATCCAGTCAATCCATAAATCACGCAAATTTTTTTTTAAGCGGTTTGTTAATAGAGACATCTAATGCCTGCAATATGGAAGTCATACCCACTGGAATGATAGCAACATCTGTTTTGTGACGTTTTTTTTTAATGCTTGAGTTTATCTTCACTTCTGTGGCATCTAAAAGCATCTAGTACAAGCAAGTTGTTGTGCTGCATAATAGCTCCACCAGGACGATTTCCTCATACAGTGTCAATCCAATCTCTAAATAACTCATCATCCATCCAGCATTTTTGTTGATATATAACAATAATACCTTTTGGAATTTCCACGTTTTTGAGTGCTGTTTTACGCTTGAATATTATATAAGCTTTAAGGTGGGTACCGTCAGCCATACAAGCTAACATGACTGTAAAACGATGTGTTTCATGGCCCGCGGTTTTAATTGTAATTGACGATGCACCACTGAAATGTATTGTGCTATCTGCAGGCAAATCAAAAGTTAATAGGGTCTGGTCCGCATTACCAATCAATGACAAAGGGTAATCCTTTTCCCTTCGCATTTTAATAATAAACTTTTGAAAGTTTATTAAATTCTTTTCAATATCAGCTGGTAACTTTTGTGAAACGTGTGTTCGCCTCCAAATAGACAAGTCATGCCTTGACATACAGTTACTGACCCAGCCACGTGATGCTTTAAATTCTGACTCTTTAAGTTTTATCTTTTTAGCAATAATTGTTGCCTGTAGCCTTAAATGTACTGTATTAATGGCTATTCCGCCAAGTCTGCTTTCCTCTACCCATTCAAGCAAATGTTTTTCAAGTTCAGGATGCTTGGCTCTTTTCCGCCTTCTTTATCTTTGGCATCTGTATAATTTCATCTTTATTTCTTCTCCTTAACCTGACATTGCTTTTGTCAACTTTTCTTCCAGCGGCCCTATTACCATGATCTTCAGCATATGATATAACTTCAAATTTAAACATAGCTGAATAAGATCTACGAGCCATTTTATGGGCATATAATGTATAAAAGGACCGGGAGTACTTCTGGCTAACGAGGCACAACATATATATAAACACCTGCATCCTCTGCGCCATTGAAGCGCGAGAGTTGAGCCAACTATTGTCATTAAAGAGACATGTTTGCATCTCTTCTTTCACGTACATTACAGCACTAACATATTTGCTTAGGCTTATTAAGTATAAATATGCAAATACTCGTTGCACGTCTCTTTTCATTTAGCTAGTTTTTGATGTAAGTTTTACTACTGTTACCACTACTGCTGCTGCTGCCACTACAGGTAATACTACAGCTGCTACTACTACAGCTATTGTTACATTTCTCTTGTTGAATTAGTTTTTGTTGCTGTTTTGGTGTTATTGCAATACACGTGCTGGTATTAGCGGACTTGTTTTTCGGGATTCTCCCCCTGTTAAAGGAGTCTAGGAGAGGCATCCCACGAGAACTAGGGTGTGGAAAGTCGGTTTCGGCGTATGCAGACAACATCACCGTCATCCTATCCCAGATCGAACACCTATAGTGTAGAGGTAAGGCCATAAAGGAATACGAAGCAGTGGCAGGAGCAAAAATTATCCGGGATAAATCGGTCGAGTTACAACTCGGCACCTGAAGTGGAAAATCGATGCCGCCCAACAGCGTCGGGGTCGTTGGACAGACGGACCGGTTAAATGTTAGGAATCTTGTTTGGTCCGGACCTCCAGATATAGAAAAACTGGAGTGAGGTAGCGAGCAGGGTGGCTCTCCTAACTCAGACGTGGTCCGAGCGGAAGCCATCGCTGAAACGGAGAGCGAAGGTTGCAGGTGTGTTTGTCGCATCTGTAATTACCTACCGACTGACCGTCGTGCCTTTCCCAGATTCGTAGCTAAAAAAGTTGGATTGCATGCTCTTTTCTTGATCAGCAGGGGCGCTATTGTAAGGCGCTCTATTTGCTGCCGACAACCGCAGAAGAGTGGGCTGGGGATGTCATTTCTAACAATTCGCAGGCATGCGCTGGGTCGGAGGCGTCTTTCGTTCTACCTGGACGGTGAGCAGGTATGGTCTCTGTTCGTCAGACGGTTGATTCCGCGGTTCACCTCTTTTACTGAACTGAATCCATGGATTAAGCATCAACCAAAGTTGGGTGCTTCGTAAGCAGAGTACCCTCAGGTACCCTTGCGCCTCTTGCTTGCGAGCAACGCCGGCGGCAGGAGTTCCACCACGTCGTTTTATAGAGGGTTGGTAGAGTTGAACTGTCACGACGCCCTAAGAGAAATCCTGGGCTTCGATGACAGTCAACTTGCCGGCCTGTACAGCAAAACTTTTGGGCCAAGGCCTATGGAAAATTACCAGAAGTCCCTGGCATGGAAATGTTACCGAGGAGCCTTATCTGTTCGGGATAAACTCTACAAGCATGGTTCTTTATTCATGCCAATATGACCAAGATGCGGGCAGAACTGTGAAAGTGTTCTGCACGCAATTGTGCAATTTTCGTAGATTTCGGAGTTTTGGGTTTATATCAAGCAACTGTTGTCACCTCTGAGAAGAGTATAACTGTCACCCGAGTCTGTAATTAAGATTGTTTCGCTGACTTCTCTGAACAGGGAACAGCAGGTTTGTTTTCGTCTGGGCAGTGGCTATCGCGAAGAGGTGGTATAGAAGACGCGAGTGAAAGGGATTGTAACGGGCATTTTCATCACCAGCCTTGGGTTGTTTAACTTTTTCCTTTTCCACCTGAAAAGGAAAATAAGGCTGGAATGTAGATACTTGTCGAGCATGTTGAGAGTGAATGAACCTACTTGAGTGAAAACAAAAGAAAAGACTCAGGTTTCAGTGTTCGTGCGTAGTTTGTGAGTTTGGCTGCATCCCTCACTGGTTTAATATAATAGATTTTCATATTTTTCACTTTTGACAATATGTCTAACTTCATAATGTTAATCATTCGTTCCCCAACCCCTTGCCTGCCTCTTTAACGCCCCTCTTTGTGCAAATCAATTTGATTAAATATAAATTCGGTTTATTATTTAAGCATAAGTCGATTCCTAAGTGGCGTTGTTTTGCATTTATAATAAAATAAACATATACAAATTATAAAAAAATAATTAAAAAAATATAAAGAATACAGTACTGTTCTATATTTAAGAGATTAAGAATAACGTACATTATTTACATTCGACGGATGTTTTTCCTCATCTTTGTTGTTAACACAACTTTTCGGCTGATATACTCTCCAGCCTATTTCAGGTGTATTGGGGAAAGTTCAAACCTGGGTTTTCATTCTTAAGGTATTCTTTTTTCGATATTCTTCTTCTTCTTCTTCTTCTTCCTATTATTATTATTATTGTTCAGGTCACTGCTTAAAATCGAACTTGTAATCTTGGGTTTAGTAGCCCGCGCTCTTAGCCACTTAACCATATCTCACGGGCATATGGCGTAGTGGTTAAGACCAAGATTCTGAGTTCGATTCCAAGCAGTGACCTGAACAACAACAACAACAACAACAACAATAATAATAATAATAATAACATCGAAAAAAAACACATTAGGAATGAGAACCCAGGTTCGAAATTTCTCCAAGACACCACGCTGTGTTAACAACAAACAAGATGAGTACAAATATCCGTCGAATGTAAATAATGTACAATATATTAGTGTGTGTACTTTGCGGATTTTCACCTACCGCGTGGGGTTTTCGAATGTAACATCCGTGATAGTCGAGGGTTTACTGCATAATGACACAACAAATATCTGAGGGGAAAAAAATACGGAAAAAAAGAAATATTTACAACCCTGAAACCTCTATTTACAGGGCAGCATGTTTGTCCCTGGATCTCTGTCAGTGAGCTGACCTCAGAGAATGTGACGAAAATTATAGCCCAATAATAAATGATTAAGGAAAGTTAAGAGTAAACGAGTCTTTTTTTTTTTAAATAGCTACCATGAATCTTCCTCGCAAAAATTCCTTTAGTTTCAATGCACTGTCTCTGTTAAAACTACTTGAAAGAAAAGGAAAATACTCATATATACACGTGTGTGTGTGGATGGGTGTTTGTGCTATTATATGTGTGTTTGTAATATAATGTGTGTGTGTGTGCTTGTGTTGATGTGTGTCTATGGAGTCTGTGTGTATATGTGTGAGTGTATGCATGTGGGTATATGATGTGAGAGAGATGTACAAAAGTCTTGCTTCGTATAATGTAACCTGTAATACAGTTTGTCTCTTCTAATCCAAATTCCCAGAGATATAACAGCACTTGTCCGTATGGCGATAGGCGGTAACTGCTGCATATGAGGCATTGGGAATTTACTTCAAGACTTCCAAACATCTCATCTTTCGGATCCTTCCTTAAACCATATAATCCAAGATGCGATTTATTCTGACCTGAATTTTTTTCATACGTTCATTTTTCGACTGGAATATGTTCTAGCTCGTTTCCTGCTCTTATTTTGATACCTAATTGAAGTTATTGTTACGTGGTGGTATCGTCAGTACACGAATGTTTTTGAACCATACTTGTCCGTGGGGAAATCATACCGTTTCTCTATTTTTTCCCAATTTGATTTTTGTTTTTTTCTTTTTAGGCCTCTTCGATATCGGTGCCAAGTTGTCAGTCTTCTGCCGTTCTATTTTTCTTTTATTGTATTGTTCTATGATGTGTTTAAGTTCCTTCCATTTCTTTTAGTTGCTTCTATTTCATTCTCTGTAAGTGACGAGATACTAACACTTTTATTGAACAGTATATTCATGGGATTGATAAATTTCATGTCATAGGACTTGTCAAAGAGTTTTCAATAGAAGCTATTTGAAGGAATGATACAACTACCGCCACCATCACTAACATCAGCCATCAAAACTACCACCACCACTTGTAGTTGTTCTTGTTTGGTGTAGCGTTATTGCTGGGTTTTGTGGTTTCTTTTGTTGTTGCTGCTGTTATTTTCTCTATCACTGCAGTTATTTTTCACTACTATACTGTTGGTATTTATCATTATTATTAATTGCTTTTCCTGGTATTGTTTTATATTTCTTGCTTATCATTTTTTTTTTTTACTTATTATTACTGTTGTTATTCATTATTTTACATATAAATTTGGTGAAAGTTGCTTTTCAATTGCAGACAAAATATTTATAACTTACCATCGAAAATGAAACATTCTCGGGTAGCAATTTAAAAGCAGATATTCCTTTTGTGTCTGGTTGTACTAAACCATATTTACGGTTGAATTCGTCGGTTCTCTGAAACTGTAAAATGTTATATTGTTAAACAATAATTCTGCCAAAGTTATGAGTAAAAATGTGTTTCAAACAGTTGCTATCAAATTTAGAGGGATGATTTGTTAGTAGGATCAGTCGAAGGTGCATAAAAAATATATTGTATTTATTTATCTATCCCAATGTTCCTAATTTCTATATAGTGCCACGCCTAATATTTGTTTTTCTTTCGTGCATTTCTAAAAATAAAATTGAAGGTTAAATTAAATAATTCATCTTGGACATATACTGTTAATTATTGGAACCTTATTGCTCAAAGCAGTGACACAATTCTCGGCCAAATCCAGAAAAAAGACTTTCATTCAAATTGGAGTTGTTGAAGATTTAAAAGGCTGTTCTTTCTATACCACCAGTCGTGGATCAATAGGAAGTAAAACTTAATCTGTCTACAATAATAATGGTTTTAAATTTTGGGATAGGGTCAACAAGTGCGAGGTTAAGTCGATTACATCTACCCCAATGTTCAGCTGGTACTTACTTTATCGACCCTGAAAGAGATGACAGGCAAAGCTGCCCTCGGGAGAATTTGAAGTCAAAGCGTTAAAGAGACAAAATACAGCTAAGTATTTTTGTTCGTCGTGCTAACGATTCTACTGGCTCGCCGACATACTGAGCATTTAATATTAATCAATTAGAAAGTAATAATTTTCCTACTAGTCATCCTAATATTTCTAAACAGATATTTAAAGGGAATGTAAGCCTGTTCACTTATTTAAGGGATAATTCGTTGCAATAACTTTTATTAATCACCTAATAATCGGAAAGATATATATCTTAGAAATTTACTTTAGAATATTTTATGAATATAGTAAAATATTGCTTCTTTAAGGCAAGAAATACATGCTACGTCTGAATATGTAATGTTTCATACATTTTGCTTCTAATGTGTTTTAAATATTTAAATTTTAAAATAGTTCTTAGTGAATTACTGAAACTGTTAACAGCAAACAGCAACAATCTGAAAGCAAGAAAAAATATTCTCGGTCAAAACAAGAAAAATAAAAATGAAATAGATGTTTCAAAAATTAGAAATTCTTGTACAACATATACAGTGTCGTCAACAGTCGTAGTTCTTAGATCAGCGTCTGTATCATCTACAACATCATTCTTACTCTAGCTACTATATCATCTTATAAATGGTCTTTGGAATTTTTATATATACAGCAGTCAGAAAACTCTCTCAAACCCCGAAGGAATATTTTTAAATGAGCAGACGTACAAAGCGATTAGATGGCTATAATAAAGAATGGGTATAATAAAGAAATGTAACGGCTATATAATTCTATATATTGATGACCATCATTATTATTCAATTTAGAAGAAAACATATTTTAGGTAGGATAAAATCTCTTTTAATCAGCTACAATAACTAAACGATCTTGTATTTTATCAATCTCGGGCTATAAAACAACAACAAAGCATGTCATGGCTATTGAGCGCGGTTTTATTAATTGCTTGATCCCCATAAATGGTACATTAAACATCATCAATCTATATTACATGACTTAAGCGCCGACAGAACAAGAGCAAAATGCCATATTTCAGAAATGGATACATTAAATGAGAATAAAAAAGTTAGGTTCATTGCTTACAGATTGCTGATATACATTATCTATAAAGTAGTGCGTTGCAGTTATAAATATCCAGATTTGTTACGTTGGAAATTTTCATATTCCTACTTAGCTTCAGGTCAATTTTGATCTAGCAAACGTATGGCAAAATGTATTACAGTCGTAACTAAACGTTCCATCATTCAGAACTTGTCAGGAATATATATCAAACCTGTTTCTTTGACATTTTATGGCATTATGTAAAAATTAGAGAGACAGTTTAATGCCTAGCGATTCACGGGAGTCAGCCACAAAACAATAATGAAACATACGTCCCTCAACTAATAAGAGTAAAACTGCCCAAAAAGTTTTCTAAATAATATCAAAGTATATATAATTTCAACTGATGCTATTGCTATCCATTAAACCAACGTGAAATGTGAATCATAAATGGAGGTTTGGAAGAGTGGTGAAGAGTTTTCATGATTGCACCATTCTGATACTTCTTTGGTGTGGGTATACACATCTTGTGTGTAAACTGGCATGAAATAAATAATTAGTTGGTTTGTGGTTATCTAAAAAATGACCTAGTGCAGAAATATGTTAACGCAGAAAGCACTCCGTAGGACTACCGACTGTTAAACAAACAAAATTCGAACTAGCACGGTTAACCAACACAATTGAACTAACACCATCAACTACTATTTATTTATTAGCCATTAGGGGCCCAATATAGAAGGGACAATGCAAGGACAGAGAACACAAGTGGGGACGTAAAAGAAAAAAGATTGAATGAAAATTAATTATAAATAAATGAAGGTGTAATGGCTACTCGAACCCCACTCTCGAGCAGTAACATTTAACTGTTCTTTATCAGATATTTTATATCTTTTGCTGTAGTAGCATGTGTGTTGTTTTTACGTTTTTTTTTGTTTTGTTCTATAATATTAAACTTACATGTTTTACAAGTTTATATACGCTTCCAAATCGTCATACTCCACAACTGGAGGTAAGGCATCTTATACCACCTTTACTCCTATGTTTAACCCGAACAATTCCTTTAATTTAGCATATGTTTCCTTGTCTATTTCTTCTATACTTAGTGGTACTGGTTTAACGAACCTCGCTAACATAGATCCCCAGGAACAAATCAACTACTAACATGTAATGACGAGTATTAATCCACTAAATATGTTCTTCTGTAACACGGTCATTTATAACAACTCCACATAACACACCAATACATTTAGTAGTGTTCGGCCGGATAAAAGCATTTGAACACTTGCTTTAACGTGAACTGCCAAACATCGCAAATGGTTAACTTTCCCACAAAAGACTATGTAGCTGTTATGGAAATCCGTCTTATATCCCTTGCACATATACACTATATATGTATGTATAGACATATATATATATGAAGTTATATATACATTCATATACTACAGACATGCACAAATCTCTCTCTCTCTCTCTCTCTCTCTCTCTCTCTCTCTCTCT
>NC_068983.1:130466146-130468351 GCF_001194135.2 Octopus bimaculoides | reverse complement strand
TATATATATATATATATATACATATTACACATATATATATATACAGATACATATATCCATATATATATACATATACACATATATATATATGTGTGTGTGTGTGCGTGTGTGAGTGTGTATGTGCGTATCTGTGTATGAGAATTTATTTTGGGATTTAAAAATGCACCTGCTTCTAAAAATGTATAGGTAGTCGTTTTTATATTTTGTGACAGATTTATTAACATACCAATCTAATTTGACAATGTTTTGCTTATCAATGGTTAACCACATTTAAAATGAAATGAGAATACATCCCCTAACCATTCCACTTACCACAGAACATAACTTCACTTCACACTTTAAATTAAATATCCCGCTTAACCGAACTATCTTAAAAAATACGTATTACACTAGGGCATTAATCTTATATAATATATTCTTTTTAAAGCTAGATTACCGACTCTCATTACACATTATAATTTCTTTTGATTTAATGATTTTATGTAATTTTCAAGTCTTTTTATTATTCCTTTGCATAGCCCATATGTATACAATATGTCCTACAAACTTTAAGTAGAAAAACATTATAATTAAAAGTACAATAAATAAGTATAATATAATACAAAGTAAATATCATAAGATTAAGATAATATTAATTATCTTAATCTTATGATATTTACTTCGTATTATATTATACTTATTTATTGTACTTTTAATAATAAATGTTTTCCTATATGTGACAGTGGATTTTCATGAATGAGTTCATAAATTTTGGTTCTTTTCCCTAATACTGTATATTTGTATATATTTTATACTGTGAAACTTAATTTAATTTCAATTTTTAATAAATTGATTTTAATTCAGTTTTTACCAGTAATTTTGGATTTTATCCCTAATATTATTATTATTATTATTATTATATATATATATATATATATCCTCATTCTTCTATTCCTTTATGCGTTTTAGCCCAGAGCCTATGGCAATGCTGGAGCAACGCTTTGTGTTTCTTCTCCATAGAACCAACATAAGTTCCTGGTCTGTTGGTCTCAAATTTCTCAGAATCCAGCCAGCCATTCGCCTGTGAACGTATGCATTAAAGAGTAGCGCCCCTGTGACAGTTCCCTGAGGAATTCCACTCACTATTACTGTCTCTTAGGAGAGGATGCCATTGACTGCTATAGCCTGGTTTCCGTATTTTAAGTTATGTAACCACTCTGCTATTTTTCAGACTATGATATAATTAATCTGTGGTCAACATTATAAAATACATTTATCACATCCACCCTTGAGAGATTCATTAGTTCTTTCAACACCCAATAATAATTCCTGCAGAAGACGTCATTATGGACGTTCACGATATCTAGCCGTCTCACCTCTATGACTTTTGCCGTACTGTTTGTTAAATCCGAGAGTATTTTGTAATGTTCGTTTTCCATTAATCCCTCTGGCTTATGGTCATACCATAGTTCGGATCTCTCGGGGTTTGCTTTACCGCATATATGACCAGATATGCCTGTAACCAGATATGCCTGTGGACATATCTGGCCACATTGTCGTATCTCCTTTTGTATTCGAGTTATGCGAACTTACAGCACTCACTAACAATATGGCTTATAATTTTTCTCTTCTCAAAGCACATCCAACACTGTAGCAAGTCGGTGCTTTTATCAATCTGATGTTTGGAGACAAATGTATTATCCAGAGACAAATGTATTATCGTTGTATGTATTGAGAGCATTGTAAGAACTACTTATCTGTTATTTTACTACAAAATATTATAATTATTTACTAATATCAATAGGTTTATTCAAAAAGTTCATTATTCAACCTCATTCATTTTTCCACTAATGATATTATTATTTTGTTCTTCAGTTTTCTTCTGATGACATTTACAAGGCTGTTTTGTACTGAAATAATTAGGTGTAGTTTTTCCCTTCAAAGAGCCACATCCCATTGTATGATATCATATTAAAAAAAATGTTCTATTTTAATTTAATCAAATTCATTTTAATTTATTCACGTACGTATGTGTGTGATGCAAATTCTAGTATACATAATTTTGAAACTAGTACATTTTACATTTATTATTTTTTATACATACATACGCAAATCTTACTTGGAGAAGGTAGAGGTGGCTGCTTCTATACCTCTCAGATACGTGTATGTTTGCATACGTACATATGATTGTAAGTGTCTCTGTGTATAGTATATAAATATATATAT
>NC_068983.1:130464768-130465877 GCF_001194135.2 Octopus bimaculoides | reverse complement strand
TATATATATATATATATATATATATGCATATATTTATATATACATCCAAATGTTTGTACGTATAAGCATAAGTATATATGTATTGTGATCGTGTATAGATAGCTCTCTATTTGTTTCTAATGTGTGCGTGTGTACATATATTTATACATGCGTCCCCATATATGAGTTATATATATATGCAAGTGTGTATGCATAAAGCTGTATGTTTCATATGCATTTGTACGTACAGGCAGCTCACTAACTGTGTCTCTCCCTCTCTACCTCCAGCAATATCAAAGATCAATTTGCTACAGGTCCGTTAAAACAGTCTACATGAAAAACCAACCCTCTACATGTTCCCTACTTTCCTCTTAATTCGTCCCTTTCTTCTTTCTTTCTCTGTCTATTCTCATTCTCCACGTTTACCCGTGAACTGTTTTTCCTTCCTGTCTCCTTTCAGTTTTCCCTTTCTTTACTTTTTTCTTCTAAATGCATTTATACATGTGTATATACAAAGCTGACGCATGTGTACGCGTTTTCATACAATATATGTATGTTTGCGTGTTTAGATATGCATATGTATACTTGCATGGTTTGGTCTTTGTATGTAGGTATAGTACCATGCTTGCGTGTATGTATTTAATCATATATGTTTCTAATTGTCTTTATCGATGTATATTTACTTGTAAATTGCATATTTGTTATTGAATTTTCTAGTTCATTTAATATCACATCTCTTTTAAGCCATTTTTCACATCCATCTCGTGAAAACTGTGCAGTATCAATCAATTGTTCATTAATTAATTTCTGGATTTCTCCCCGCTCTAAGCAAGGTTTTTTTCGATCTTATCATAATATTTATATTTATATATATCTTACTAGTAATTTTCGAGCCCTTCCAAACATCTAGCTCGTAACGAATATTACACCGTTATATTTTGAAAAACAATTTCTCAATGAAGCTTAAATGCTTATTGGAGTATTTCAACTCCATTACATCGTATTATATTCTATGCACAATCACAGTTTTAACTGGAGTTTCATCACAACTGTCTGACGAAAAGAAACGCGAATCTTTGAGTAACAGGTTCTATGAAAATTTTTCAGCTTTAATAAAATATGTATGTATA
>NC_068983.1:130457617-130464657 GCF_001194135.2 Octopus bimaculoides | reverse complement strand
ATATATATATATATATATATATATACATATATGTATAGATGTATATATTTATGTATATATGTATATATATATATGAATATACATGTTTGTGTGTATATATATATATATGAGTGTGTGCGTGTGTATGTACATATATGTGTTTGTGTGTATGTGTATGTATATGTTTGCCTATATGTATGCATATATTCAAACACACGAACGTATAAACATACACACATTCAAACACGTCCCACGAATATCATCTTTAATAAAATGACAGCGAAGATGTTTGGTTCAACTGAAGGGCTGTCTTCATACATGAATCAGAGTTTCCATTTCAGTACCTTTTTGACAGCTTTCCAAACGGTTCAATTTCACGAATAGCAACCGTGCCTCTCTTGCATCTTTCTTGATTTCACCTGTCATACAAACTTGCTTAATAACTAAACATTGATATATACACAAACCATATTCACCAAATTTATGTATTGATTCTTTTTATTCATTACTTGTTCCATTGCAACCTATACACAACGTCTTCTATACAACAATGTAATGCAATGTGTGTGACTGTACTTGTTTGTGTATGTGCGTGTTTTTATATATTTATATATGTGCATGTATGCATGCATATACACACACACACTCACAAGAATATTTATGTAAATGTTACATATGTACGCATGAATGTGTTTTATAGTTATCACATTTACTTTCCTGCGTAAAGGTCTAATTGTGCATAGAATTTGGATTACAGTACAAGTTTTTCGTTAAGGGACATATTGCACAGTACTCTGTCTTTCCCACGCGTTTCATTTCAGATATCAACAAATACAACATAATCAGTAAAGTAATAAATGTAAATCTCATATATCCTCGGCAAGACAGTTGAAAGGAATGACAATAACGACTAGCAGAATCGTTAGCACACCGGGCGGTATTTCGTCTGCCGTTATTTACTGAGTTCAAATTCCGCCGAGGTCGAATTTGCCTTTCATCATTTCGGGGTCGATAAATTGAGTACTAGTTACGCACTGGGGTCGATGTAATCGACCTAATCCCATTGTCTGTCCTTGTTTGTCTCCTCTATGTTTAGCGCCTTGTGTGCAATAAAGAAATAAGAAACGTTAGGACGCTCGGCGAAGTGCTTAGCCATATTTCGTCTGTCTTTGTGTTCTGAGCTGAAAGTCCACCGAAGTCAGCTTTGCCTTTCATCCTTTCGGGGTCGATAAATTTAGTGCTAGTTGGGTACTAAGATTAATCTAATCGACTGGGCCCGTCCCCGCCAAAAAGGTTCGGGCCTTGCACTTAGAGTAGATAAGAATAATGACTAGTAGATTACTTACCGTACAGAAGAAATGCTAACAAACACTCTTCCTGACATTACGATCTGTGTTCGAATCCCTTCCAAGCCATTTCCCCTTTTCAATCTCTTGGCATTACTGGGGGTAAATTCTCAGCCAGGTTCTGATTTCGATGTAATCGAGTGACCCTCATCACGGAAAATTTTGGCCTTGTCCCAAAAATCTGAGCCATGAATGTGTTGAACTGAGAGAATCGAAAGCATATCACAGATTAGAGTTCTCCCGATTTCAGTTCAAATTCAGCCGAGGTCACCTTTACATTTTATCTTCTGTTGTCGATGAAATAAGGACCAGTTAAATAAGATCTGGCATCGATATAATCGATGCCATATGACTATAATGGCAAGGAATATTCGACTTCATCATCATCATCATCATCATCTTCTACTTTTTTTCTTCTTGTTCTTGTTTTTCTTCTCATTATTATTATTATTATTATTATTATTATTATTATTATTATTATTATTATTGTTATTGTTATCATCACCATCAACAGCAGCATTATCAGGAAGCTGGGTGAGATGCTTAGCGACGTCGATTTTGCCTTTCATCTTTTCAGGTTCCATAAATTAATTACCAGTCGAAGAATGGGGTCAATGTAACCGACTCAACCCCTTCCACAAAATTTGAAGTCGTGTGCCTTCAATAGAAAAGAGTGTTACTAATATTGTTGTTTTTGCTCTTGATGTTTTATTATTATTGTTATTATCATTATTATTATTACCATCATCATCATCATCATTTTACTATCTCTCTTTATTACAGTTTCTATTGCAGCTCCATGCTATTAATTCTTGTCAACTATCTAATACTTTCCTGATTATCATTGCCCTGTCAATGAGGGAAACCTTTTGTAATAAAAGTTCTACTGGGCACTATTCCAGTTTCCATTATATTTTCCTTGATTCCTTCTGATACTGTGCCCGAGTACCCAACAATAATTGACGCTATCTTCACCCTCTTCATTTTCCATAGAGGGCTATGTCGTACTTACGAGTGTTGTATTTATCTATCTTTACGCTTTCCTTCTTGACTATTCATGGGTCAAAGTGTAATGCAACACCAACTACATAACATATGTCGTGCATATTGTCCACCACCGCTATGTCTAATCTGTTATGCTATAGCACCTGATCTGTTTTCATTGGGATTTTGCTAGTCTCCGACTTAGCCACTCACTTGGGTTTGTGCTCATACCACGTCTTGCTTCTTTCTAGTCCCCACTTTTCGCAGATCCCAGTGTAGCTCTTTCGCATTTGATCGTGTCGCAAGAACTGGTAGCGGTTTTTGGGCAAGTCTAGAGCATTCGTTGGTGATATGGACAATGGTTTCAACCACTCTATTGCAGATGCGGCATAGCGGAGACATATTTTCATTCCAAAGGTTCACCCTCCAATTTCTATCCAAATCTTAGTCTTGCACTGCCAGTATAGTGCTCTCGGTCGCATTTTTGTGTTCCTTTCATCAGCCAATCCTACCTATTTTTCCTGAAACTTCTGATATGGCTGCATGAAATTGTGTTGTTTCTTCTGGCGTAATTCTTCTGCATGTGCTTTTTGCCCTTTCCTTGTTTTTCCATTTTTTTCTCTGCTTTAAATACTCCCTTGTTCCGAGGTGGCACTAACACGGTTTCCTTACTTGGGGGTGGCTATCTATGGGAGACAAACACAGATACACACACATATATAGATACATACATATACATTCATAAGACGGACTTCTTTCAGTTTCAGTCTACCAAATCCACTCACACGGCTTTGGTCGGCCCGAGGCTATAGTAGAAGACAATTGTCCAAGGTGCCACGCAGTGGGACTGATTCCCGGAACCATGTGGTTGGAAAGCAAGCTTCTTACCATAAGCCACTCCTACACTAGAGTAAAATATACGAAAGTCAATATTGACATCATGAGTACCAGTCCGATATGTGTACACCAGGCACATGCATCACATATGCGCGATATGGTGATCTCAAATCAAGATAAACAGCACATGACCTTGCAGGTGGGGCGAGTTGGAATTTTCTCCATGTCGAGTAGCCCATCCCGCTCAAATAGCCCTGTTTAATGATGTAGAATTAAACACCCATATTTCCAGAGTTGAATTATTGAAATCCTAATGAATTCCTCTCGACGCATGGCTATGAAACTCCCCCACTACTTCCGCTCGTGCTCGCACACATATGGTCGGCTTGTAAGGGACATCCTCAAATGGCTAAGGTTAAACAACTGAAAAGGAAATCCGTGGTATTGCGTAGGATATTTACTGTAGCCCATCTTTTATGCCAAGACAAAACAATGTACATGATAACATTTTCAATCAGTGAAGATGAGAAGCCACGAGAGCCACTGCCTGGTACTATATGTTATTATTATTATTATTATTATTATTATTATTATTATTACTATTATTATTATTATTATTATTATTATTATTATTATTATTATTATTATTATTATTATTATTATTATTATTATTCAATAGTCTTATTTTTATCACATGCCTTCACTACACTACTTAGCGCAGCTCTGTGTGCCGAATTGCTTCTCTTTTTAGACTCCAATTTCGAGTTACCTCTATTTCCAGATTATTTTCTTTTCTTCTTCTTCTTCTTCTTCTTCTTCTTCTTCTTCTTCTTCTTCTTCTTCTTCTTCTTCTTCTTCTTCTTCATCATCATCACCACCACCATCATCATCATCATCATCATCATCATCATCATCATTAAAATTTCTATTATTTTTAAAGTGTCCAATTGATACGGTTATTAACGCTTCGATTTGATGTTAGGAAATATTTACTTAAAACAAATATCTTTCATATTTTCTTTGAAAAATACTGCATGCATAATATTTCAACTATAGCCCAAACACTGTCTGGTGTTGCATCTTATTGGGACATGGTAGTAAGAATGAGGACACAATAGCAACATGTTTTAAGACAAATAATTACAAAGGGCAAAATGGACAATACAAATATTTGAAGAATGTCTCACCATATATTCAGGCAGTCATAAATTATCTTTATTTACTAATACATCTAAAGTATCAATATTTTACTTCATTTGCCAGGCATGTGAAGTGCGGCAAAATAGACAATGGCTGAATATTTGCTGACATTCGAAGATATATCAGCTGTAAAAAAACAGGCGATAAAATGTTGCGTTTATATGGGAAAACCTACGCAACTAACATGATTAACAAATATAACAATATAGTTATTATATACGTTTTAATAGCAATGGTAGTATTAGTGTTACAGCTACAGATAAATAAAAGCAGTTTAGTAGTAAAGATTATTACCTATTCCGCTTTCTATATTTCTTTTGAATGTTAAATATATCAAATACTTTTACGGAATTCGGCAAAATCCCGTTGTATATAAAGAACACCAAATCAGTGATACACGTTTCACGAGCTTCCTAAAATTTTTATAAACACTTTCATTGATTTTCTTAGTCGATAAGCATGTTCGATAGAGAAACACTCTCCTAAAGAAAACATAGATTAAAAGACGTTATCAACAATGTAAAACTGAAAATAACAAATCATATAAAAATGGTAGCTTACTCTATAACAATAGATATGCTGTATCAACTCTACATATCTTTACAGAAGACGGAAGTTACAAAGATATAGCCAATAAATTGAAAAATCAAATTAAAGTGTACAATAGATGGTGTACTTAGCAAAGAAACTATATTATGACAACATGTAATCTCGCTAGAAATATCAATTAACATATATACTATATAATGAGTAAATATAATGAAACCAATAAATAATCGCCATTATAAACCTACAGGTGATTAACCACCTGTACATATACAAATATCCGTTTTGTATGATAGATTTCCAGGAGATAGAATACGGAACGGAAAATCAAATCCGCGTTGTTGAAAACAATATATAATGATCACATATTACACATTGGTAACTAAAAGTAAGTTAAGATACATAATAATAAAGCAATAATTAAGTAGAACAAAAGCAAGAACTGCGGAGCAGAGTGCATAGCAACAATAAAACTTGAAAAATATCCTAATATTATATTATATCGAATTTGAAGTATGCATTAAACTGCGACAAGTATTTTGAAATGCTCTGACACTGACAATATCGAAAGACCATTTTAGATGACAAGAACAGCTGGTTCTATTTAAAAGAGAAATACAGAGGTAAGATCTCAAGGGAATCATTTTAGCAGCGTTGGTGCAGATCGTAATTGTATCGACAAAATGACTAACAGACATAACTGTTTTCCACAAATACAAAATGTGAAATGAGTGGAATAAGACCTTATTTCAAATTGTATCAGACACTCACAGTTTGATAAGAGGGAATTCAGATTTGCAACTTGTAATATTCCTGAAATAATTCAAAGTAATCTTTGCAATAAATTCAGTTTCGCATGCACAGAAAACAGAGATGACGTTTTGAACAATTGAGGTTTGTTACAATAAGGCTAATGCAAAGACCAAATATATAACGCATGTGTTTAATGAGCAAAATATAACCATCTGCAAGTATAGCAGTATCTCTTTGAACACACGATTCCACATCAATATTCTTCGGAAGCAAATACATAATCAGAAATCGTACAATATTTTACGTACTTAATCAATGAAATCATCGACTACTGAGACAGAATGTTAACAAGCTCTGGACCCTGCTCATTTGGTCCATAGGATGTGTGATGTAAAATTGAATGCACTTGGATCACAATACAAATTAAGAACGGACACTGAGAAAAAGAAGTACAAGTAGAATAGAAAAAAAGAAGCGAAGAGTAAAAAGGAGAAGTAGAGGGGGAGAAATATAGGAGAAAGAAGAGGAGGGAGGAAAAGAAGGTGAAGACGACGACGACGATGAAGAAGAAGAAGAAGAAGAAGAAGAAGAAGAAGAAGAAGAAGAAGAAGAAGAAGAAGAAGAAGAAGAAGAAGAAGAAGAAGAAGAAGAAGAAAGAGAAATATAAGAGAAGAAAAGGAAGAAGAAGAAGCAGGCTTATACACTTTGTTTAAATGTGCTTATGTACTTTTTACATTTATATTTGTCATTTATATTGTATATACGTAAATCTATAAGATTAGTAATTTGAATTCATTATTAATGTGAAATATGCCATACGCTTGAAGGTAATGTTGCTCTCATTTGCAATGGAATTCAAAACACTGAATGCAGAAGTCTACCATCGTGTAAGTAATGTCTAATATTAAAGTAAAAATCAACCGAAAGCAAGTTTGTCCAATCTAATACTTCATCCTTTTCAAATAAGTCACCTTACCTTATGGGCTCGATCCTTCTAGAAGCTATTTTTCTAGAAACTATTTTTTAATGAAATTAGTACCTGCAACATATGGAAGGCGGTCCAAACAAAAGTGACTCTCTACAATCGCCAGGAATCAATATTAAACAAGTAATACAGAAAGCGATATTTATGTATCAATACAGCGAGAATTCTTGTAACAAATACAACAAATATCCATAAAACCAGCATTTCTATTCCATTCCGTGTTATTGTATTTTCTAGATCTATAATCCATGTTTCTTTTGTTTCATAAATTTCACTATATTACATTTGTTTTGGTAATAATATATCTTTATGTTAAATAAGAATCCATATAATGAATCAAAATCAATAATTTGTTTTTACTTTTATAATATGGATCGATGTAAAACGGAAAACAGGCAAGTTTATATATA
>NC_068983.1:130454777-130457598 GCF_001194135.2 Octopus bimaculoides | reverse complement strand
TGTGTTTGTATGTGTATATATATATGTGTGTGTGTGTGTGTATGTATGTATATATATATCATTTTCTTGTCTTATTTTCTTGTTATTTCTATGTAATTTCTTTTGTTATAAATTTTCTACTTTCATATGTTTCAATGGAAGTCTCGTATTTTCTTTCTATTTTATATACAATAGTTATGAAAAACCGAAACACTTTTGATGCAACTAGACAGGCGTAAAAATACGTTGACATCTATATATGCTTACGCGAATCTAATGTCATTTTAAAACGTGAATGATTTTTTTTTTCAGCCTTTGAATTATATTTTATTAACAACATATATGAATGTTTTCAATTATTCACTATTTTCTTCTTAATAATCCTGACACCAGCGGTAATTATCTGCTGACGTATATTTATCTGTTGTATTGAAGTGGAAATGGAATGCAATTCCAAATATTCAAATAGGTTATATGTAGCTATATTAAAGTTCATTTACTTTTATACAATTCAGCATTTTGTATAGTAGACAATCAATTAATAGTAGAGGTAGAGATTCGATCAAATGCTTATATCATTTCTCTAGCTATACGCATTCAGTTCAGATTTTTATAGCCTCGAGGTCAACTTGCCTTTCATACTTCCATTATGAGAAAAATAAAGTATCATGCAAGCATCAGTGTTGAGCTCTCTCTCTCTCTCTCTCTCTCTCTCTCTCTCTCTCTCTCTCTCTCTTCCTCTCACTCTCTCTATCTCAATGACTCTCTCTCCATGTCTTTATCTATATTTCTCTCTCTTATCTTTCACTCTACATCTCCCTCAGAATTGGCTGCACTGCATTATGAGAAGAACGTGAGATCTAGAAACAGTATAATCTTACTCCAAACTACCCACTGTCTAAGTGTGGGAATGAGAAAGTGGCCATGAATATTTTATTACAGTATGTCTCCTCATCATGATGGTGGCGAAAAACTTTCCTACAGAATTGGTTTAAATTCATGTCACGTGATGCACTTTAGAATGATAGTTGTGTGAATTACATGAATGGTTGTCTTGGAAAACGTATGAATTTACAACTTCCAATTTTCCTTCCGAATAAGAAATTATTCTACTTAAATTAACATTCTATATAACATAACACCAATGGTTTCAGCATTTCATCAAAACCATTTGGTCTCCTTGTGAGTAAAAAGTTAAAAAAAACTATTGGGATAAAATTAATTCAATGCTATTTCTGGCAACTCGATATATTATATTGAAGACTCTTTGTTGGCTTGCGAGCCGGGTATTCATATCGAGTGATATAATAGCTCCGATACGTGCTTTTAGCGACTAGATGACTGTATATCTTTGTCTTACTTGCAACAATGTATTGAGTTGCTCGTATATTAAGGTGATCATTAATTTGATAAATTTAGTTGTAGTCTACAGGCGGCTTGTGTTTAGATAAACTATGCTATACTGTGTTAGTTGAATATCAGTATATGAGTTGATAACCAGAGACAGAAGGGCAATATATATTGTTCCAAAGGTAGCTGTTGTTTTATTATTTTATACGTTACGTATTCTGCATATTTGTGGAAAAATATATTTCCGGAATATTTTCCAATCTTTACTGTTCTATCAATGTGGCTATCGATATTTTAGAGCCGCGCACAAAACGTTATTAATATGTATGTATGTTTGAAATTATATGTTTTACTAATTCAGCTATTATCATATTAACTCATTATTACTTAATCTGATCTTCTTTATGAAAAACTACTAAGGCTTCAAAATATTTCTATTTCTATCTGTATAATGCTATTTCATAGCCCAGCACCTATTCACAAGAAATCTACTCATATGCGACTTATATTTGGCTATGGTTTATCAACAGTTATTTTGTCTATTACACGCATAATGCAAGAGAAAACCCAAAAATTAAATGTTATTTTACCTATCCTGACTCAGAAAAAAATTATAAAACAGACATATCTACATTGTCAAATTACCTTTTATATAGTTATGTAGAAAAGTGTTTTAGTTAAATGAATAAGTATGGCATTTTATTTGCAACTAATCCTAGAAAATTATATAAATATTTTATGTAAAATTCTTTGTAAATGGATTACCTATCTCATGAGGAGGGAATTTAAAGATGTTAATCCAATAATAATATATGCATGTTCTCATTGGATACGATAGCCTTAAGAAGCAGAATCTCATCAAATAACAGTACAGACTATATCATCTACCTAATATGGACGATCGTAATATTACTTGAATGAGGGTATAGAATAAATATATTAACATATATATACTGTCAAAAAGACAACAATAATGATATTAGATATACAAATATGGACAGATTACAGCATATGCCATTACACAGTCGGACAAAACGTGTTAAGTTCATTGATGTTAAGATAAATCTGACGTCTTTTAACATTTACTCTCAGTTTACATCTATGACTAAAGACACGAAGCAGTCAAGTGCTGGGATTTACTGGATTATTTGCACCATTTCCAAGTGGGACCTTGCATCTATCTTAGAAATGTATGTTACAATTAACAATAGATTGATAAACAGGTGTAATTACTTTTCCAAACAGATATAATGTTGGCTTATGATGAGCGTATTAACTTAAAGTTACCACAGTCACATATTTTTATGTCTGATATTGGTATATACCTGATTATGAATGTAGAATGTAGGCACATATACATTAGCGTGCAAACGTGCATATTATACATAAACATACATACATACATATGTATGTCAGTGGATGTACATATGTATGTACGTACACACACACACACGCGCATATATATATATATATATATATATATATATATATA
>NC_068983.1:130449090-130454336 GCF_001194135.2 Octopus bimaculoides | reverse complement strand
TATATATATGTGTGGGTAATTATTTAAATTCATAAACGAAATTCATTCGAATAATTTAAAAGTGTGCATAAGAACATATAAACTCTCGTGCTGTAGCTTGCGGGTAATTTCATACGAAATCTTATACGTTTAACTTTACTCTTGCTTTGAACATCAAAACATAAATATGTATAGATTTGACTCAGCGGTTTAAACATAATTTCCATTTTTTTCTATAGATTCTATTCCGTGTTCAATTCAATCTACCATTTATCTTCCTTTGATTTCCCGCCTTCACTTTATTATTTCCCTTGGCTACTGGTATCGTATTATGATATTGAATAACTGTTTCCTTTTTATGTCTTGCATTTTTATGCCTACTGAATTATTATATCTACTAGTAATCTATCAGTCTACCTATTTTTCTATATACACATGCCTATATATATATATATATATATATAGTGTGAGAGAGAGAGAGAAATCTAGAGTTTGATAGATATATAGATAGATAGATATATAGACAGAGGCATACATACACATATACATGCATACACATATGGGTACACATGTGCTTTAGAATCAGATATTTTTACAGTCTGTAAAAATAATTGAAACAAGGGACTGCTACATTTTCCAGCACTAGTATCGCTGACGTTAGACATGTACATATTTTTGGCTTGATGATCGTTATAGGCTTACTAGTTTATAGGAGAAAATTGTTAGCACTATTGTTTCTCACATGCGCTGTTTGAAACCTTATATCGTATTATAAGAATTTCTGTATTAACACAATCATGTACCATTGTTTTACTGCATAAACTATGTGATAAATTAAGGAAAGAGAAATGGCAGAATCATAAAACCTCTTGTTTCATTCCCCGAAAGAATAAAAATGGTTTTGTTGCGATGAACATTGTAGATGATATAGGCTGATCAAGAATTATAATACAAAGAAAATATATCTGTACACACACACACACACACACACACGCACGCACGCACACACGCACACACAAACAAACGCAGACACACACACACACACACATACACACACACACACACACACACGCACACACACACACAGAGTTGTGTATATATGTATGATTGTATGTATATGACACCGAGTAAACGAGTTTCTGCTTGCAAAATATGTATTGAGAATTCGCTTAGTTTCTGTAATTTAATATCTTTTGAGAAATGAAATCCGACAACATTTGGGATATAAACATCGAAACACCTTCTCAAATGACGTATGTGTATGTGTCTCTCTTTCTTTCTCACACATTCACACTTTCTCTAACACTGTCTTTCTTTATCTCTCTCCCTCACGATTTCTTTCTCTTGTTTTCTCTCTCAGTAGTATAAACACATCCCTACAACATAGCCGATGTCTCCACGGCATATGGACTTCAAGGTAATGCCTTTCCGTGTTTCTGTCTTAACCGTTATCCATCTGCCTCTATCAATCCCTCGGACTTTCTCTCTCCCCCGTAAATCATCAAATACACCTGTTTTATTACATATAGCAGCGCAATATAAGTCACAAATTCTTGGGTTGAAGGCAAGCATGAGGACACAAACACACAAACATACACGCATTTAATTACATACATGCATATACCAACGCGTATACATACATACATACATAAATATTTATATTATCTGTTACTTATATCAGCTATAACTACCTTGAAGTAATTATTTTAAACTTGGGTATACACCTGGTAGTATGCGTTTAAAACACGTTCACTGTCTCCTACCTGATGTCATTAGCAGTAAGGACATTAGTGCCACTGTATTTGTCAGAAATTCCTTCGTGACCCACGAGTATATAACAAATGAAGGAAATCGAAAATGGAAATCACAAAAATTGTTTTTTAATCACGCCGATTGATTCGACTTACAGTACTCATTGACGAGCATCACGATAACCAATTTTGTTGACAGTGATAAATATCTACTGTTGCTCACCCTCTTTACAGTGCACCTTGCTTCTTGTAACCCTCCGTTGTTCTCCTGGCTGAAGGACTCTGATGCAGGTAGTCGTTTAGATGTTGAAGAAGGCTGTAACAAGTGTCCAAGACACCTACAATTTGGATGACATTTCATGGGGATTCCAGGAATTGGCTGGAACACTTTAACAAGTGTATTGAAATAATAAGATCTTATTTTCAAAGGGGGCAGAAATTTTACTTATATGAAATTGATAAATGTCTCTCTTGACAAGTCTTAAAACTTCTGAAATGTACCATGTATATATGAGCGAAGGGATAGACTGCTTTGGTAATGTTGGTTGTGTTAGAGTCTATTAAATCCAGTTTGAGATGCAGTTTCTGATGCCCATTTTACTAGCAATAGATGAGACACATATTCGACAACCATATTTCATTGAAGGCATTGATGTTATTTAGCCTAAATTTGACACTGATTGAGGGTACACAATGGCAAAAGCCATTCCAGTCATGATGATCCAGTTTGCTATATCTAAACATAGAATAAATTACCCATAGCAAAATAATTTGGTGTCAATTTTGTAAAACACGGCGATTTAGTTGTTATTTTCATAATATAAAATGACTAAGAGCTGCATCCTTATTGTATTGTATCGACGTCCTTGTTGGTCCATAAGTATCTTTTATTCCTCTATGATTCCTATAATTCTAGGTTCCTATGGTTCATTCATTGTAATACGTAAAACAATCTAACTATCCTACGAGGGAAAGACAGTTTTCTTCAAGGTAGAATATAAACATTGGTTTTGCATGTTTCGACATTGAATACAAAATTAAATAATAAAACAGTTTTCTTCTCCGTCTCTTTAATCGTATAGTATAATTTCTTACTTGTGCTTAGTTGTTATGTATTCAGTGTTAGCATATTTTGTAGTAAGGTGTTACAGCCAAAATATATAATCGCTAAATTGTTAGTATTAATCATCTTCAGAGTTAAATGGCACAAATTCATACATTTAATAGTAAATTAATTGGCGTCATTGTATTTAAAAGTTAAGTATGTAGTGTTAACATTGACTTCAGTTACAACTGACACAACTGCTAATGGCTAGTTTCAGTATATGTAATAATTAATAGAGTAGTAAAGGTTATCCTCAGCGATCGTTAAGCATTTATGCTTTTAACACAGTTTACAGTAAAGATAGTCGTAGAGTAGTTAATAGATCAATCAATGTCGCTGATATTTGCAGATGGCATGTTTCATCAGAAAAAACTCTAGAATGCATCGTGAGTCTGCAACCCAAAACTGCAAGGTAGGAATGAGGATTAGCGTTGCAGGAACCGAAACACTGCTTCTCTGCAAAAAAGCTTTCACTCTGCATATAACCGGAACATCACTGAGACTAGTGAAGAAGTTTAAGTATCTCAAGGGTGTATTCACACTCTATGCAAAAAAGGATGCTGAAGTGGGTGCTACAATTCGAGATGCGTCTACGGAAATACTCCAGCTCCAGAATTCGATAATTAGAAGATGAGATGTTAATAAAAACGTCAAACTCACTATTTACATTTCGGTTTCCGTGCCTTTTCCCAAATATGGTCATGAATATTGGGTAATGAATGAAATAGTACGTATATATATGTGGCTGAAGTGGGGTTCTTCAGTGGTATCTATGCAGCAACGTTACTCGACAGGATCGGAGAAGAGGGATGTATCAATATGTCAAGTAACTATTTCTGTACCTCGAGAGGTCACAGTACCACTATAAAAGGTACGTGATTAAAATGCCGGAAGGGATCGTAATATAGATTCTTCAAACCGAGTTGCCCGGCTGAGGACCCAGGAATGGAACAACAACGATGTAATTCGATAGTGTCCTTAATCTCAGCTGGTGAAGGTGGCAAATCCAAACGGAATATCTAATGGTGGTTGCTTTCTTCTGATAGAATCTTATCAATTAATCTCATACCAAAAACTCATAAGAATATAAAGGCACAGACCATGTCTAGCTATCAGAATGATAATTAATTTCATGTTATTGAATAGTTCAATTCTTGCTTGAAAATTCAATTAATTTATTTTCATATTCTGTAAGTAATTAACGTTAATATGTTCATTTATAAATTGTTTGTTACTTAGTTAATATTGAATAACTTTTCATATTTGATACTTAAGTAAGTTTAAACACGTCCAGTTATTAACGTATATGAGATAGTTTAATATAGCTAGTTTAGTGTTAATATATTATTTTGTCAATAATTTGCTAAAATATAAAACCATCTACTTAACTTTAGCATAGTTGGTAGCAAATTAGAAAGCGCATTCATAATAGTAAATGAGTTAATATTAACACATCAGATAATTAACTGACAGTTAACTTTTTGTTTTAACATTTAGTGATACGAAGTTTAGTATATGCATGTTAAAGATGCACCGTTTATCAAAATGTCAGTGACGAACGTTTCATTCTTCGTATCTATTTCGGTCCTAGTAGGGAACCACACATATACGTACACCAAATATTTTGGCTTCACATACAATATATCCGGCATGAATTCAATTTCTGATAATGTTATATTTTCCCCTTGAGTCCATCATTCATTAATTGAAAAACATCTATGTACACTTAAATCATTCTGCTCCAATTCACATACATTTACGAAACATGCATAATGTCTTGTTTAAATCACAGACACATTGCGTCCACCTCTACTTCATAAGTGGCACGCATAGGCACAGTACGTTTCATTAGAAAATTGTATATGTATATACATTACCCATTCAAAGAATAATATTTCACAAATTCTCATACCTTAGCTCTATTGGTTCTAACGCCTCTTCTGATAAACCCACTCTACCAAGAACCCTCGAATTTTACCTGTATACCCGTTCCCAATACAAACATATTTTATATAACTGATGAGTACATTATGTGGTATTTTTCGAGATATATATTTAATTTTGCTGTGCAATAAGGCACGACAAATATTATTGTTTCTTAAACATTCGGTGTATATATTCTTAAACTAATAACAATATAGCAAAATGTGTATGCATATATTACGCATACACACTATTACAAACGTTAGCTATATAATACTGAGTGGCTTCAGTTCTAATGTATTATCTTATTTCTAACCAAATTTTAAGTCAGTATTCATAAAAGGAAATCCTACTCTCATCTCCGTGCAGAACAAATCATGTAAATGTGTGTGTGCGCGCACACACACACACAGACGCGCGCGCGTGTATATACATATGTATACATATATATGTACACACACACACACACATATATGTATATATATATA
>NC_068983.1:130444903-130448923 GCF_001194135.2 Octopus bimaculoides | reverse complement strand
ATACATGTGTGTGTTTTTGTGTGCATTTAGGTAAGTATCTATTACTGATATATGGCTTAGAAATATTATTTTGATGACTTGAGTGTATGGAATATTGTTTTAAATTGTTATAAATAGAAATAGCAGATTATGGAAGAAATTGTTAATAAATATGTAAATGCATGTAACTGGATAAAATATTTAGAAATAAACTTACCAAAAAATATGTATTATATCTTGTTGTGCCGTAATATAAATTTATCAGGTACATGGGAATCATCGATGATCTTATGATTACCCATGCCTGAAGTCAGCAAGAACGAATGTTGATTCTGAATAAAGATTTTTCATAAAAATTACGTTATTTATATAAGATTGCGTAATGTGTATGATTCTGTCAGAAAGAAGATTATAACATTTTTCTTAACATTTAGCCAAGGTATGACAAGGATTTATTTCTATTTTCTATTTACTTAAACAGAAGGTCAGTGATGGGGTATTTCCCAAAGCAAATTGGAGGAGGGAATAGTTTTTGTACATACCTTCAATTCTTAAAAGTGGTTTTATGAAGTAATTTAATCCCATATACTGCTTGTAAAACTTAGGTTTGTAACCTGTATACATTTTCATCAAAAGCAACAATATAGAAGACTCTTTGGCTTAAGTGATGGTGCAAAAGCCTTGACATTGCAGCTATGTTCTTCAAATTTTCAAGGAATTTAGAATCAGTTTCAATACATACAACATAATCGTGGTAAACATGAGCGTTTGAGATAAGCAAGATTTAATTAAACAATTTTCTGCTCAGGATCATTACATATAGCCGATTGTCTTTGTGCAGCTGAATATTGCTCTACATTTTATATTTTATGTAATGTCTACATTGTTCAATTAAATGGAGTCGCCTGAAATGATCGTACTGCATTACCTCTGGATATCCTTGTTGATTATTTTGATTTTAATCACCTTATTTTGAAACTTTATGGATAATACCATACTAAATTATGGTGCCTAAATTTAGTAGCATATTCCCCTGAATCATAACTATATATACAGATACACATACATACACAACACTCAGACATATACATTCAGAGAAAGTTATTCATTTGCTAGCGTCTACAATTTGGAATTTTGTACTGTGATTTCGTAGTGTCGCATTGATGTGGTTTTCGTAAGTACTTATATCATAGTAACAATGTAAACTCTCCCTCGGCTTTCACACATTTAACACAGTAATACAGATAGTATGTGAACATTGTGGAGCGAGAGAGAGAGAGAGAGAGAGAGAGAGAGAGAGAGAGAGAGAGAGAGAGAGAGAGAGAGAGAGAGAGAGAGAGAGAGAGAGAGAGAGAGGAGAGAGAGAGAGAGTGTGTGGTAATTATTTTAGCTGTGCCACTGATACTGGCTTGTGTCAAAAGAAAAAAAAAATCAAGCAGTAATATTGTAATACAGATCGTGGCGTCCAAAAGCGTAAACCTTTCTTGGGTAATAATTTCTGTATGTTTTATCAACATGCTCTCATACAAAACAAGCATTCTCTAATTCTTCCAGCATGAAGCTATTAATCCATAATATCATTTACATCCATCCATATGCAAGTATACACACAGTGGCATATACATTTATACAAGCGGTTGCGGATTCACGTTTAAAACGGTACGTTGTTCTAAGCTACTACAAACCGATGTCATTAAGTGTATTCATTATTTAATAGGCATCAAGTAAGTTTCAAATTTAAAGAGGAATGCAGATTTATATCTACATGACTGAACTAATTGAATATCCTTGTTTACAACTGGAGGGTTAGTGAATTATATTGAATAAAATTTGTTAGATAAAACAAAGGTCAAGTTACCTTGACTCGTATCGCCGAATCACCAACATAATATTCGTTTTTGGTTCTCATAATTTTTCTATAATATAAATTTATAAAAATCGCCTATACTGTATTTCAAAAAAAATGTAGAATAAATATCCATTATATTGGCTAACGTGATTTATGAATAGTTTATGAGAATAATCCTATATAAAAAATGATATGCATCGTTTTCAACCCGCTACCACATTTCGGAATTAATTCTCATTGACTTTAGGGAGGATCATCTATATGCGAAAAATATGATGAATGCCAACGTTAGGGGATATGTGATTGGCTTATAATACCAATTTCCATTTCTCTTGTTTTTCTAATAATGTGGAACACAATAGTGAAAGAATACTGGGTGCACAAAATAATTAGTTACTGGATAGACTCTTGGCTCTTACACGGCGTATACATACCCACAAATATATGCATGGAATATCTATCTATCTATCTATTTATATATATATCCCTCTCTCTCTTCATACACACACACGCGCACACCCATCACGCATATTTACATATGCATGTATATATATATATATATATGCTTGTATATATACAGACATATATATATATATACACACACTCATGCACACGCATGCACCTACACACGCCCACCCACATATATGTATATACATAGATACATTATGTACGTATGGTCTTATACACAAATATATGCTTCAGTAGCACGTTGCATGATCAACAATAAATCATGCCTAAAACAGTAGTTACAGCAAAATGGGAAATATATAAAGAGAATCTACTCTAAAACAGCATGAAATGATTGATATAGGTTTTAAACATGTTAAATAACATTTTGAAGGAAATAATAACGAAAAATTATGGTTTAATTCATGTATCACTACGATTTATATTACAAAAGTATCTGCATATTCACGTTGTATTTTTACAAAACATACAATGTCTTCTCCTGGGCTAACAACAGAATCACTTCTTGGGCGTTTGATGCCCTATAATATGTAACTAGATTATCATTAATGTACTACCTACTGTATTAAATGTAGTTCATTGCATATCACACTACGCAGTACATTAGTGTGTAATCAGTTCAGCAAGTTTGTATGTTATTTATAAGTTTCGAAGTAGACTTAAACACTAGCAATATCTATAATAACAAACTCAATGCCCATTCCTGAAATATTGCATAAGCTTTCATTGGAGTAAATTCTGAAATTTGATACTGAATCTAGACCGTTTGTGACCAAAATTATTGGATGTCATTTTAAACTTATCTCTTATTTACAAATGACACTCAGTGAAAAGGAAAACAGACTCAACTGAATGAACAAATGTTCAGTCTTAAGACGTTTTGTGTCCAAATTTAGGTTAAATAAATTCAACGTGTCTTGCACTTGTATATTCATCCGATATAAAAAGAACAGAATGTGAAAGCAACTGTGGCATCTAGTCAAAACACGTCAATATAAATCTAATAAAAGCTCACGATATCGTTTCTATGTCTTATATTAGGAGATCATCAAAAGGAAATTAAAGATTGATACGAGCAGATCAAATAAAATTCGTTTGAGGGGAAACAACATCCATTCAATGGTAGTAAGTGTAGATATAATAATAGCCATAGGCATTAAAATTGCTGTAAACTTGATAATCATGACATATATTTCTCTTTCTCATTTTCTCTACGTCGTTTTTATTAGTATCAGTTCAGCTATAATTATTTAATTCTGTACATTCGGGATGTTTCAGAGCACGTCTGAGCAATAAATCACTTGGTCAGCAGGCAGACAACTAGATGGGTGTTGTATGTGAGTATGTTTGTATAAGTGGCCAACCTACATATGTAACCACTATATATGAGTTGGGTGTGTATGTATTTTTGTGTAAAGTTTCGAATGTCGGCTCTACTGATGTAAAACCGTGTGATGAAACAAGTATTGTTGTATTTCGGGAAGAAATAGACGAACAGAATGGATTAAGCAGAGCAGGGGCACAAACGAGGCCGACAATTGTCGTTGAAGAGGTTACAGATGCGCGACGAAAGATTTCCGGACAACGAGTTAAAACCAGAACAATAATGAACGACCGAAGAACAAATATATAGTGCATGTCTTTGTGAGGAAATAATGCATACCCACACATACACACACACACACACACACACACACATACACACACACACACAAACAAACAAA
>NC_068983.1:130442061-130444893 GCF_001194135.2 Octopus bimaculoides | reverse complement strand
ACACATACACACACACACCCACACACACACACAAACAAACAAACACACACACCCACACACCCACACACCTATATATATAAAACAAAGTAAAATTGCAAGGTACCGCACGAATGAAAATATATAGGAAAGAGGAATTTATAATTCAGAAGTCTTTTATAGATCTTTATTGACTTGACCGGTTTCACTTTTTCTTTAACAAAGATTTTCAAAACTAAAATGTAAAACTTTGTGTAGCATTTGTTGTGTTAAAACATGGTTATCATAGATGTATTAAAATAGAGTGATATGGTCTATGACAATGATGAGAAGATGTTAAGAAACAATCTTTGACAATGATAAGAAAACGTTTATAGGCCTTTTTGTCTAAGCAGTTTACATAAAAATGTTCAAAATAAGCATTAAAATAAATCTATAATTATTTATAAGTTCATCAAAAATCATGATTGCATAGAGGCAAATATACAGAAAGAATTTGTGTACAGTATTTTATTTAGAAAGTGTGTGCTGCTTAGTCAAAACTTCATCAGAAATCATATTTAAGTATTTATACAGAATTTTAGGGGAATGAGCACCTTTTTCCTTCATCTGCAGTCTTGCATTTGTGTTTTACAATGATGGTTGCTACTTTTTTGAAATAGTGCGGGAGGTTGGTTGGTAAGGAAAGCATTCACACAGATTGTGGAATTAAAGGGACTTTTTGTTTTCAATCATAATAATACCTACAAACAAGTATCAGTGTCTGCGATGGGCAGAAAAGTTGCCCCAGCTTATGCAACTCTGGTGATGGCCTATCTGGAAGTACAAATCTGTGAACAATCCAAAATAAAATAAGGCCTGTCTTTCCATAAATATCTGTTAGAGAATTGGAAACGCTACTTGGATGACTGCCTCATCTTATGGTATCAGACATTCGACCAACTCAATGAATTCGTCAAAAGTCAAAATACATAGCGTCAAAAGTCATATCCAATATACAATGGAAGATAGTCAAGACCAACTCCCATTTCCAGACATTTTATTACAACAAATGGCACCAAAACTGAAATTGATATCCACTACAAACCAACTGACGCCAAACAATACGTCCTGTTCACCTCCAATCTCCCATAGCACAGGAAGACAATCTTGCGAGAAGAATCTGTACAAATGTTTCAAATTATGTAACGCGAAATAAAAGACTCCAAGAAGTAAAGGAAATTCTTCTCGAAAGACAGTACCCCGCTTCATTAGCAGACAATGGAATAAAACGGGCCAAGACAATCGATATCCAACCACCCTCTCACACTATTTCTAACAATAGCAACCATCATTGCGAAACACACATACAAGCCTGGAGATGAAGGAAAAAGTTTGGTCCTTCCCCTAAAATTCTGTATAAATACTTAAATATGATTTCTGATGAAGTTTGAACAAGCAATACACGCTTTCTCCTATCGGATACTGTCTACACACTCACACACATACATACATATGCACACTCAGACACACATACGGATGTACACACACACACACACCATCCGGACAATTATAACACTACAAACATACACAGACAGACACACAGATACTCACGTGCATGCACATACCACCCTCACCAACACAACACACACAAACATGCACACGCACACACACAAACGTAGACAGACACAAACACATACACACACGCACGTGCACACAGCATTTTGACAAATACAATTCACACACACACACACACACAAATGTGCACACATACACGCACCACCCTGCTAAATATAAAACACACATACGCTGAACTACACACACGCACACAAACACACCACACTGAACTCTAAGACCAGTCAAAAGAAACCCACACACACATACACACACACACATACACACACACACAAACACAAACACATGTACGCACAAAATCTTTAACTTTAAGACCAGTGCAAAAAATCACTGAACCATGACAGACTAGCCAAGAAACAAACAAATTCGTTTGTTCCCCAAAGTGTGAGTGATTTCCACTATCAACCAACCTCCCACACTATTTCTAAAAATATCAACCACCATTGCCAAGCACACCTACACGATTGCAGATGAAAGAAACAATTTGGCCATTCCCCTAAAATTCTGTATACATACTTCAATGATTTCCGATGAAGTCTTGACGAAGCAATAAGCTGTTTTTCCTATCAAATACTGTCTACAAGTACTTTCTATATATATGCTTCAATGAAATCATGATTTTTGATGAACTTATAAATAGCGTACTTTACTACGTATTTTGAAAACTTTATGTAAACTGTTTAAATAAAAAAAAAACCCTCTTAATGTTTTCTTAAAATTGTAAAAGACTGTATCACTGTATTTTAATACATCTATGATAACCATTTTGAGCACAACAAAGCTACACAAAGCCTTACATTTTACTTCTGAAAATACAACGTGACATAAATAAATATATATATGTATATATATATATATATATATATATACATACATTCGTATGTGTGTATATGTGCGTTTTTCTTACTCTGGGCACGAATGCAGCCATAAGTATGTATGTGTTTTACTTATGAAGTTATACGAGAGTTTTCTGTTGCCTTAGAGGTGATGTTCACCTGAACATAATCGCCTCAATAGCACCATTGACTTATTTTTATATTTGCTTTTTTGTCCTCTACTCTATTTATTTTCTTTTCGTTTTTCTACAAATTAGGGATAAAGGTCAATACCCAAAACGTCACACTCCGCCTTTTCCAGGTTTTGAATATTACACTAGTAATTTACCTACCTATCTATCTATCTATCTATCTATCTATCTATCTATCTATCTATCTATCTATCTATCTATCTATCTATCTGTCT
>NC_068983.1:130435999-130441320 GCF_001194135.2 Octopus bimaculoides | reverse complement strand
TGATAGAAAGGACTACAACATAATGACATAGACCTCGATATCATGTAATACTAGATACGTTGGGCAAGACTTTTCCTGACGTACACTTCGCAACTTACAAAGATGATGCCCTAGCTTTAACCGCTAATACCAATGGACCACCACTGGATCGTTTCAGGAAGGTATCTAATTTTTATTTCATGAACAGTTCTACTGGAGATGCCGGCGCAGTTCGGCTGAACCGAAAACATGGACATGCCAAGTGAGCCTCTTAATCACGCAGCGAGGCCTGATTCTATTGCGAATGTTAAGGATAAATATCCGCTTGAAGAACGTTGCAAATCTCATTGTAATTTCATTAAACATCAGTGACGTCAGCGGTTTGATATGCAGTTTAAGTTGTATACGACAGAACCTTAATTTTCCTTGGATGCATGTATTGTAGTATGTCAAGAGTTCAACATCTGTGACGTCCTGGATTTTGCTACTATTCAACATTAATAGAGTGACAAAAGGTTATCATCTCCTGAAGTTCTTCAGATTTTTCGACCAATATTGTAGTCATGAAATTTCCAATAATATACTTCACTTATTGCTGCCTCCTATTCTCGAGGAAAATTTTAGTGATTTCTGTTTTGAATTGCATCCCAGCTTTAAGGTCATTTCCTTTGAAGAAAATATTGCCTTATTGGCACAAGATAAATCTTCCTGGAAACGCCTCTTTGGAGATCGGATCTTCATTTTGCACATAGTGTCTATTGTGACTCCATTCCGAATATGAAGTATTTTATAGCAGCTACAAATTCCTATCACCATCAAGCACCGCAATGTTGTGCAATTCCGGGTGGTGAATGTCGTGTCGAACCTGGTGCAATGATGCATAATCTCTATCCTGTCTTTTAGATATTATTCAGAAAAATTTCTTGGCAAATGAAAGAGTATGTGTGGAAACGAGCTGAAATATTTGGCAGATCATATCATTCACCTGCCACAAAACTTTCTCCCTTTTCGTTATGGACATGACATCCGGATTGATAAGTAAGTTTTCGATGCGACACATGAACGTCCTGAAGTCTACCCTCTATCATCGATGTAAGCATTACCATCACTTCTCAAATGATTCTTCATTTACATTCAGTTAGGAAATTGAATGGAATTTAATAAGGGTTCATGTGTTCTGTTGCTTGCTAATGCGGATAAATTGCACCCTAATCAGGCAATGCACTAATACGTTACATTGTTAATCTGGATGAAAATTGAGAAATACTTCCGTGGTCAAAATGGTGTACTACTAATAGAATTTTTGCGGCACAAGATCCTTATCTGCACATTTTTCGAACGCTACAGTTGCTCTCATCTTCGAAGAATTATCTGGAATAGATAACTATTTATTTTCTCCACTGTGTCTCCATCTCGTATTTGTTCCTGTTCTCAGTTTATTTGCGTTATAAAGATATTTCATGAATTCGTATCGGCATTGCCGACAGAGTTCGTTTAGTTACTCCTATCTCCCCATTCAAACCAGCTAATAATATCTATAGTCGCAAAATTTAGTTTGAGAGGTTACTATACTTGTTCCAATGACTCGGCCTATTCATTACCTTTCAAGAACTACTCTTTCATAAGGTTAATCATACCATTATTGTTGTCCGGCAATTAATTCTTACTATTCCCAGTTTAATGTAAAATGTGTCACTACCTTACTTCTTAATTAGGTTCAACCCACTGGTATCTTCAACAAATCATTTACCAACAGTGCATTCTGTATCTACATTGATTTTAGTATATCAAGTTCGGATTCCGTGTAGCTTGACATTTCGTTTCATTCGGATGACTTAAACTTGACAGATTTGTCCTCACTACCATCCACAGATACATTCATCGTACTTTTATGATTTGACCCTTGAGAATTATCAATATATATACAGTCTGATTGGCATAGCAATTCTGCGTATATCATTTTGACTTGTAAAGTAGAATTACTTTCTTCGTGCTGAACAACATCTCATTGCAGACGTGTTGAAGCACTTCCGAACTACGTGTGTGGAAGTCTTTGTCCACACACACAACAGCTGCCTCAAACACGAGCCTATACAAATATACGCATACTCTCACAAATTTTAGATTTTAAACATTTTTCCAATTTTCTTTTTAATCTACGTGGAAAAATACGCAGATTAAGAATATGGGGGGGAAAAAAAAACTATTTTTAATTTCAAATCTTCAATGAAGAAATCCAAAATTGATCCATATACCACTCGCCACCCTAGCCCGTTGTCTAAAACTGAAAACGAACCTCTAAAAATAACAGCTAAATGTCTGGAAAATGTCTGTCTTTGTATGTGCTCCCGCGCAACACCGACTACAGCTTATGCGAATGAAAGAGAAGGTAAACAGAAATGTATTTTACATACTTACTGCATACGTCGGTTTTGGTTGTCCAATTTAAAGGTAACCGATTCTTATAAAAGCAAACACGATATTGAATAATTCACCGTCACATGTCTACGACACTACATTTTTTAAAGTAAAGATAGACGCTTTTTACCGCCAAAATTAATTTCTCTTGCAAAAGAGTGGGTAGCATTTAATTTCTTTTTCAATATTTGATTAGAATAGAGGATATGTTATAACCAAAAACGTCAAAAATTTACCAGTTTCATCGACTGGTCATTAATCCAGGATTTTAATATCAATTGAGACACACTTTCTTATCATTTATAGGGAAAATTGCAAACATGGCATGTAAAGATAACTCCTTTTAGTAGAATTTTTGAGTACATTTTCGTAAACATATTTTTGCACACTAACCCAATCCACCCCCACATACACACACACACACACACACACACACACATATCTGAACTTGTACGCATGCAGATACACAAGGACGTAGTCTCATTTTGGAAGAATGTTAATGGTTTCATAATTTTCCCATTGTAATATAATTTTATTCTACATGATACGGCGGAATTTGAACTTAAAATGTAAAGACACACGAAATGTCGCTAAAAATTTTCTGTGATATATTCCGAGATGTATAAAGTATAAATTTGAAATTTATATTGGGAAATTCTGAAAAAAAAAAAAAAAAAAGACGTAAAAATTATCACAATGTAAATTGAGTTCTTAGGCAATAATAAATTTCATTTCTAACATAACGTTTGGAAATTTATTTCATTGGAAATAACGTTTGCAAACTTCGATGAACACATAATGAAAAAATATGTGCACTTTTGCTTAACTACTCCCCTTTGTATTCAACAGTAATGAAATGTATCGAATTTCAAATGTCACATAATGCAAAATAAACACTTGCGAAAGTGTATGGTTAATTATTTCCACTGGAACGTGTGTTGTAATCTTTTGTTCCGGGTAGCTGTTATGGTGCAAATACATTGTTCAATAAAGTCAAAAGAAGGAAGAGAAAATGTCACGTATATTCTTCCTATTAGCAAAGCAGAAAGTACGCATTAGTTATTGTTAGTGTATACAAAAATTATACGATTTATATGAAAGCAAGTACAATACGTTTATCTGTCCATGTGAAACTAAAGATTAATTGCTTATGTTATGCAACCTTTGATATTTTCGATGTTTTGAGATAAACCTTTATAAATATTTGTATCACATTCATCTCATGTACTAAAGATGAATTGTATAATCTAACGAAGTAAGGATGCTTGTAACAAACATGATTGCAAAGTGAGCAAATATTTAATGAATAATCTTTTCAAATTTGTCACATTTTAGTCTTCTTCATTGTATTTCTCACTTATAAATGTTGAACAAGTAATGGTGCTAAATAGCAAAATTTCTTAGACAGAAAATAAGCATAAAAAATAAAGATACATTAAAATTAAGAAATAACCAGAAAATATGAATGAATGAAGCTAGAAGACATGTCAGTTTGCTTCAGACATGAAGTAAGTTACCGACAGCTATTATCTTGGGACTTACGTCGGTGACGTAATGTAAGTCTTCCTTACGGAGAAGGTTCAAAACATATGGAAGTATTTCGGATTCATCGACACTTTTATTCCTCAGCTCATGTGAAAACAGGGGTTTCATTAAGAAACAGAAATCTGAAATCGAAGGATGATTTTCAAGGTCATGTGTGTTACATATATTACAGGTGCCTCAGGAAAACTAAAAAAAAAAGACATCAAATGTTGTGAACTCAGAACAAGAGGGCATTTACGAATATATTCCAGCCATCTCTTATAATCTGAAAACAGAGTACACTTTGCAATTCAGTTATCCTCCTGATGATCAGTTCATATCATATGTTTATACTTTTGCCTTTTCACACCGTTCAGAAGGACAAACACTCCTCATTTCTTTAGTAGAGAAATGGAAAAAAAGCTGTTGCATATATGTGTGTGTGTTTGCGCGCTCGCGTGCATTATGCATTGATATATATATAAATGTTAATATATATGTATATACATACCTATAAATATAATAGTATATATGTACCTCCCCATGCACGCATATATATACACATACATTAAATAAATATATTTATCTATTTACACACACGCACATAAATATGTATTATCTCATAAAATGAAAAAGTGAATAAAAGAAAATGGAGAAGAAAAATTTAAAAGAGGCTTGGTTTGTATTATTTGAATTAAAAATGGAAAATTAATTCAAATTAAAAGATCAAAAGATATACATTTAAAAGTATATAAGGAACCGCCTCAACAACAAAATATCCCCCAAAATAACAAAAAAAAAATCATCTACATACTTATATATGTTTCGAAATAACAATATTTAAGAATCATCATTCATTATAACTTTAAAAAATGCAATAATCATTATATTGTTAGATTTCTTCATGAAAAATAAGTCTATTTTAGTCTTGAGTTACGAAATGACTTATTTGAGAAGACAATGTTTAGATATTTTCAAATGTAAACAAACCTACGTTAAAAGGCACATACGTCATGTGCTTGGAAATTTGTCGTTTAAAATTTAGCTAGTATTGAACGTTAAAATGCTACTAAAGCATGAAATCTATTTGAAAAGAAATCCACATTTACTTCTCACAAATTTTATATTATATTCATATTCACATTTACACTCATAAATGTCAACGCGATAAAATGGGGGTAGCTGATGAAGGAAAATGTTCTCTATGTGGCCTGTGCGTTTTCTGTATTCTGGTTATTATTATTTTCTCGTCTACGTTTTGTTTGCAATGTCCTGTACCCATATATGCACCTTTGTATACAGGTAGACGTAGGTATGCACATACCTGTACGTATATATGCATATACTCATTTATTATTTGTTTTATATATATATATATATATATATATATATATAGATAT
>NC_068983.1:130435314-130435815 GCF_001194135.2 Octopus bimaculoides | reverse complement strand
ATATGTATTTATGTATGTATATATTCTAAATATTAAGATTAGATGGATAATATAGTTTGAAATGATGTTGAAAGTTTAGATAAAAATAGGGTATAGTTGAGCCACGTTGAGGATAATTAAAATGCGTTACAAATGGGTGTCATATGTATTAATGTAATTCTGGAATTCAGTATAAAACTCAAAATATAAAATAAAATAAACAATGATATAAACATGGATATCCAACCGCTTAATTAAACCAATATTGCACCGCGCAACTTTTTGTTATTCCACAGTCTGAAAAAAGCCTTCGAAGTAAAAGGGTTTCTAGGTGTCGAAGAGATGAAGAAAAGAAAGGAGGGAGGCGTTAAAAGTCATCGCTTCGCAAGTGTTCCAGGACTTCGATCAGTGGAAAACGCATTTGGACGAATGTGTTGCTTAAAATGGAGAAAACTAAGAAGGCGTTAAAAGTGTAAACATGTGTGAAAATCGACTTACCTAACTTGCTTCTCATTACACTTA
>NC_068983.1:130434410-130435214 GCF_001194135.2 Octopus bimaculoides | reverse complement strand
AATGAAGTAATTCTATAACAGATACACTTTTATAATTCTTGGTATTAATTTCCTGTGACTAAACTTTTTATTTAGTATTCTATGTCAATTTTTAAAAAAAGTTTAATCCGGTTAACATAGGTTTCACCTTTGAGAATTATCTTAGTATCTCATTTACATAGAGCTGCTAGATAACGTCTTCCTTTAACACCCCGCCCCCTGCTCCTAGTTGCAGCTATTAAAACTGGTAGTATTCCTTTGTCCTTTAATTGCTCATTCTCTCATCTACGTTCTTTCAGCTCGGATGGTAAATAATTATGTGCACTTAGCATATTAGGCTTCTAGATTATTTAACTGAAACATGTTTTCTTACATCTTCCTTCTCCCTTTTGTTTATATTATATGCTCTTGTTTTTCACTCTGATAAAGATCGGTTGCCTTAATTCGAATGCCGTATGAAGATGAAGCATTTTATTCTCGCATTTATAAAGGACTGCATTCTGGGAATTTTGATCAGAAACAGCTGTTGGCTTTGTTATGATAGCTTTGTATCAATAAACAAGCTCTAAATGTAGTCCTGTCTATGTTTCTCTCCATTTTCTAATATTATTTGTCTTGGTTCCTGATAAAATTGTGTTTATCCTTTTATCACTTGCCATCAACGTATGAGGTGTTCCTGCACACCATTGCCAGAGGATAACACAGGTAACGGATAGTGATAGTACAAACGCATATTTTATCGCTTTGTCGCTTACTACAACTGCTATGTATGTATGTATCTATGTATCTATCTATCTCTGTGTGTATATATATATATATATATAT
>NC_068983.1:130433232-130433784 GCF_001194135.2 Octopus bimaculoides | reverse complement strand
ATGTGTGTGTAAAAGCGGTCTGATGAAAAAGTATCCGGACTATGGCCATAACAAGGTGAGGTGGGGAGGGGAAAGTGTGGAAGCAAGTGTGAGTGTGGTTTAGGCTGAGGGTGGGGGTAGAGGTCGGGTATGTAGGACTGAGTGTAAGGGAGGGGTTAGTGGTATTTTAGGTATAGTGAAGGTGGTGTTGGAATGTGTAGGGGTGGGGTGGGCTTACGAGGGAGGGTTGACGATGAAGGTGGAAGGAGGATGTGGGTAGGTATGAAGAGAAGAGAGAAGAGAAGTAACAATCGGAGCAAGCGAAGAGATGTGGATGGGAGGAAGTAGATGTGAGGGGGAGAAAAAGAAGGGAAGGAGGTTAGATGAAGAGGGGAGGAGAGGTGAGCCCATGTGGCGCAAAGGAGCAAAGAGAGAATATTAATCCTTGTTCATGGGACAAACGGGAGTCCAGATGGCCCCTGTGCAAGGACAATTCCTACACGGACAGGTGTTGCACACATACACACACACACCCATACACACACGCACACGCACACACACACACCCACACAC
>NC_068983.1:130427889-130432227 GCF_001194135.2 Octopus bimaculoides | reverse complement strand
ATATATATATATATATATATACATGCAAACATACATACATATATGCATGCACACACACATATACATATCTATGTGAAGAGAAATCCACTATAGCTGATAACATGGAAACTTTGTGTTGTTGACATATTGTGGCGAGTTATATAAAATGTATAGAGGTAAACATGACGTATCACGAGAAACCTACGCCAAATACTATTCATAGTATGCTTACGTTAAACGAAGCACAGGCTGTTAGGCAAAGATTTTTGCAATTCCAATGTTTTATTTCCTTTGTACGTATTTTAAATCAGACGGAATTATTGCCGGGTTTGTTTTGAAAATTAGTAGTTCATAATTACATTTTGGGTAATAAAGCCTTGTGCCAGCAAGAATGGATTTTTTGTTCAGTGACGAAGAGATGTATTCTTCCCCCACCACCACCACCACAAAAAATAAATATCCAGGGAAGCTGGTTTGCTATAACTACAATTGAAACTTAGAGCCATTCTTATTTGTATAATGCATGAATGTATTAGCTTTACAGAACGAATATCCTACATCCTCTTTTGATCATTTAGAATAAATATTATACTCTCTCGCAGACGGCATTGACTAGTCGATCAACTAGATCAACACACTTGATGTCTTGCAAACAACTCGCATATGCAAGTGCTACCAGTCGAGAACTCCGCATACCGGATGCCAGCAAGTGTATGGGGTCATCAGGAGAGAATGCGCGCTGTTTCGGGGCCTACCTCTCGACGGCATCAATGTGCAACCCCACCTCACTGATATGAGGCCCCCTTGCTAGATCAACTGGTTATTAAAACAAAGCTCAATATTTCTCTAGCCATCGCTCATCGTCTCTTTTTAACCAAATCCAGTGGCTAGCCTTCTCCACTGTATTTTGGATATAACTCCTCGTGGTATTTACCTTACGATGAGTTAGGCCTAACGATAACAGCAGTCGTCTCACACTGTGTCCTACAAACCCTCTACATCCAACTTTGATTGGAAAATGCTCCGCTTTCCAACCTGCGTCTTCACATTTCTCGAGGAGGTTTACAGAAACAAGAATAAATGGATATTAAAGAGTGAAATATATTTGTTGAATTTTTGCTGTAGGTTTAGCAACGGAATCCGCAAGATGTACAACAACAGAGGTATACGAATAAGGATTCTAAAATGTGTATCTGTCTTAATGGGGGGGGGGAATCTAAGCATGAAATAACTTTTTTAGGAACCTATAAATTGAAACGAATTCCGACGATATATTAAACACAGGTAATTTATGGAGAATAAAGTAGAAAAAAAAAGCGTTTTTATTTGGATCAGACATGATTTTTAAAATGTTACCTAGTATTATACCAACTTTTAAGGTCAATGTTTTTGTTGTAGAAAAAAAATCCGTTTAAGAAATGAAGGGTTAGCCTCAATGGCAAAGACGTGATACACCCTAGTTACCAAGGAACATTTATTCGCGTACGCTGTTCTTAGATATTATTTTTGAATAAATTTAGCTTTCTTCATTTCAAAGGGAGGTCAAATACGAGCATTTTTATTCTGTTCTCGTTCCATTGCTTCATGTTATGTGAATGATGCGGTGAAAGAAACATTATATCACATTTTATAATGAAACCACATATTTCAATTACTTATGTATCAATTAATTTGTCATGCACAGGAAACCAGTATGGACATATTTACTGTTAGTAAGGTCATAAGTGAAGTATATTATTTATCATAAACACTCATGAATAAGTAAATATATATACAAGCAACTACACTGCTTGATATTGTAAACTAAAACTTTTTGGGGAATGAATTAATTCGAAATCTATGTGTATCTTTTAAGATCACTATCTGCACAAGTGTTTTTCATTAAATTCCAACTAATTGTATTTTAATCATGAACAGTTCGTTAAAATATTAACCGTTATATAAATATATTCCTGTCTCTATATTATGTTCTTCCTTCGGTACTTCCATGCTTTAAAGTTTTCTTAGAATATCAAATATATTACTATAATAATGTAATGAATTACAAATTTTACAAGCTAGATGATGAGAGTAGCAAAGTTGCATATACGTTCGTACATATGCGCGAATGTGCATACATACATACATACATATATATATATATATCTATATATATATATATATATTAATAGTTATCGCCAAGCCAACATGGCAGTCCCAAAATTAGGACGAAAGCTGCCGTGAATTAGCTCCAAGAAGCCATCGCCTCTAGCTAGCTATGCGACACACGAAACATGTGTCCTTTATAACCTTCGAACAGGGGAGGTCAGCAGTGTCCCCCTGCTGGTTTGGCATCTGCAGACTAGTTTCAGGGTGTTGCCCCTTGTCAATGCAGAGCAGCCAAGCCTTAGGCAGGCGGCGCTGCTGACTATCTGCTCGAAGGTTATTGTTCACATTCGCTGCAAGCTGATAGATGACAAGTTATTGACTTTAAATAAAATAGCCAATGCTATTCTCAACCCGTGTGAGGGTTGAGAATATTCTGCGCAATGAACTTAGCGTGACAAAGGTTTCGTCTTTGTGGGTACCACGTACTCTGACACCTGATGATAAGTGCACCGGGCTAACCACATCACGGGAAGATATACCTTCATGTGAAGCCCATTTAGTCTGTTTCCATTAAAGTTTCCTAACCGAGTGTTGGCTTCATCACTTTCCAACCGACTTTTAACTTCACAACTTTGAACAAGAGGCAAAGAGGTGTTACATACAGAGGAAACTCTCTTTCTTACCTGCTGCAAAGAAAGTCAAGCTCGTTTCATTACCTTGCAATTGGTGGCTTCAGTGTTTTGGGATGCAAAGGCATTGCGTACAGGGCCACTACAACAATGTGGAGTACAATGTCAAGTTGTTGAGGCAGTTACGAAAAGCTATCGCGACAAAACCTCCCGGAAAACTGACGAAAGGAGTATTGTTTCATCAGGACAATGCTCCTACACACAATTATTTGGCTGAAATTAGGGCTGTGCGTGACTGCGATTTTGAATTAGGTGAATGCCGTCCCTATTCTCTAGATTGGGATCTATCTAATTAACATCTGTTCCCAAACTTGGAAAAAACATTTGTCTGGGAAACAGTATCGCTAGGATAAGAAACACATATCTCTTGTTGATGACGTTTTGACGAAGAGAATGAAAGCTACTTCTGCAATGGTATCCGGTACTGCATCACTGGATGACATTGTGGAAGTGGGTTGATAAATAAATCTGATTTTGCTGCGTTCCACGAGAGTATCTTGGTAAGCTTGTGATATTTGCAGACGACCCAAATGTATTTGCTTTGCTCACTACATACGAAACGTCACAATTCAAAATATTTAGTGTTTTACAATCATAAATATTTCGTGGGTACGTTGTTTAAAGAGTGAAAATAATCTTATTTGTTAACCTAAATTTCAATCCAGAAGTATTTATTAGAAAATGAAACATTTTTATCATAAATCTTTCCAGAAACTTTCACAAGCGTGTAATACTATTTCCAAGATCGGTATATTATGGCTAATACAAACACAACCAATGATTTCAAATATTCACCAGACGAAAGTAGGTGTATTATTGGATTGTAAATTTGATGTTTACGTAGTGATACATTAATTGGCCTTGCCATCGACATTGTTTTCCTAATGCAACTGAAATTACAAATCAATATAAAATGAACAAATCAGATGTTCATCTGTGCAAAAGAAATTATAAGTCGTATCTTAAAAATAGTAAATTAAGAAGCAAATGGACATGAATGACAAATCTTTAATTATAGGTGAACGATCGTTCCCTCTCTGAAAAGTATACACAGTTTTCTCGCTCTAAAGAAGCGATAATCAGCATGCTAATGAATGCTAAATAAATTTTCAGTAACACTGACCCGAATACAATGTACTTACTTTCTGTGCAATCAGTTTTGACCAAGGAATAGAGAAGAAAACTATTGCAAAAAATATGATGGCGTTGCCTATGAAGTGCTTTTAGATACAAACGAGACCTCAGCTCACCTTTTCTCTCCTCCAAATAGGACTGTCTATTTCAAAATAGCTTGCCAGTTGTCAAGATTTTTTTTTATTTATAGAATTCAATCAGTTTCTCATTTGATAGCGATCCCGTATGCCATAAAGAGAGTGGTCAAATCTTCTGCGGGAATGAATTTAATTTCAGACTATCAAAAATAACGTTTTATCCTAGTGAATGTAGAATCAGTGGCAGACGGAGATAGCCGCACGTATGCCCAAGCACACGCACATGCGTGCGCACACACTCACGGTGTGTGTGTGTGTATATATGTACGTGTGTGTACACACACACATACACACACACACACACACACACA
>NC_068983.1:130426674-130427814 GCF_001194135.2 Octopus bimaculoides | reverse complement strand
ATATATATATATATATATATATATATAGGTATGTATATGTATAGATATATGTATACTTTATTTAAAAGCAGCAGAAATATAACAAAAGCTGTCACTCAGAGTTTCCCGTTCCCGTTCGTCGGACAGTCTTATTAAAATGGAACTGAAATAACGATATAATCAAAACTAGTTAAAGGATACACCTTTAAAAATGGATTTGTTTCAATGGTCCTTTCAATTAACGGTCCTAAGCATGCAATGAACAAAATAAATGAACCGAATATAAATTCATCCTATTGTAAAATCGAAGAAAACCTTAAATCGATGTGATGGATATCTATTCGAAATGGCCTGAAGTGTGTAAATATTCAAGGCCAATCGCAAATGTGACTATTGACTTTGTCACATAATGGCACACAATTCACGGCAAAAGAGTTCCAAAAATTTTTAAAGTCAGTCCAGATGAAGCATGTATTAACTCCACCATACCGTCCAATGTTTTAGTGGAAAGATTCGTCGACATATTCAAGAGAGACTTAAGAAAGACTAGATGGTAAGCATTTGAAGTTGGTCATATGAAAAAATTCTTACAGGTGTACAGAAAAACACGGAATCCAAATACAGGACATGCGCATAATTGCAAAATATTTCGAAAGTAAACTACCTCTGAAATGTGAATGCAAACCGAATAAAACAAACTTCGCGTAAATCAGACAAGTGGTTATTGAGATATTCGGGTTTTGGGGGTAAAAATACCTCAAACTGTGCATAATGGAAGAACACTCCGATAATAACAATCATTAACGATACGCAAGTATAACCTATCCATTATAAATTATGCTGGGCAGCATATACATAAAGTGAAAATGAATTTAAAAATACAGTAATCAGCTTTCTTTCGAGTGCATTTAATGTATCTCACTTCAAAATATTTGGCTGCTATTTCTAGCAAATTTTAGCCCCTGCCCCCATCCCCTTCAGGTGCTGGTAACAATAAAATTACACTTGTCTTCGTGACGTACAGCAACAATTCCTGATTTGAAGATCAGATTTTCATTTCTTATCACTACTTATTTATCTAACTATCTATCAATCTATCCATTTTTCTAAGCCTTCTTATTTGTTTCAACTCATTTATACACGCACACAAACACACACACA
>NC_068983.1:130423883-130426273 GCF_001194135.2 Octopus bimaculoides | reverse complement strand
AATTAATTTTTTTAAGTATACTTAACATTATACGGGCTGTATTAAGAAGTGCTCATTGGGAGCTAAATCAAAGGATAAGCGAAATTTTAGAAGGAACACATCTAGGCAATCAATACAAATTCCGAAGTATAATTTAAAGCACAACGAAATAGATATACATACAAATTTATATAAATAAATGAATAAAATTACATGTAAAATGTATATGTGAAAACTATGCCTCATGCACTTTGGGTTCACATACCGAATGGAGAATTGACAAAATTAAAGATAAAAATCCAAGGTAAGCTCTTCCAAAAAGAAATGTTCAAATCCATTGAGAATTAGATGTTTACGTGAGTTACCGGATGCGAGTGAATAAATTTTGTAAAACATTATTACATAAGATAAATAAACAAACTCGGTGTTAAAGGGCATGACCTACAGCCATTTCGTAGGTACATAAAGTGTATAAATGACGTTTTAAGTAGTCCATATACAAAACCAAAATGCGTCCCTCATCAGGATGGTTTTCTTCGTGATAATATCTTACATGATAATAATTTGATGACGAGATCATTCTTAATGTTTAATATATATATATATATTATATGTATATATATATGTGCATATATATGTATATATGTATATATATATGCATATATATATATATATATATATATGTATATATGTGCTGGTAGATATGTATATAAATGCATATGTGCATATATTTTTGTGTATATCTCTATGTATTGTGGTTGGAGAATTTTGTTCGGAGCATTGAAAAGTGGCGACATTCGAATTGAAGTGTTAGCCATTACATGTTGGTAAACAATTAGCTGACTTCCATTGTAGCGCTTTGTAGTAATTAAAAGATAGTTTCGAATCATGGTCAATCATCTATATCCAGCCGTCGCATATTTCATACCTCCTGGATTTAACAAGTATGTAGCATCTGAAAATGATCTTCAGGAGCAATTCAGATTTTAGAATGATATTTTCTTTTTTTCGTCTTGGGTACAGTAAAAACTTCACGCAAGAGGTTTACAGTTTCACTACTAGGGATTTAGCAACAAATAGGAAGTGGATATTTTATAATGTCGTTGTCTTACACATATAGGAAAAATGATTCTCGGTTCTTTCATTTTTATTAGCATTATCTCATGCCATGTGGGAACAAGAGGATGTAAAAAGCGACTTAATTGGTATCAAGAGAATGATATAATGAACTGACAAATAACAGTCCTCAAATACCCCTCGCATTTCTGTACACCAAGTGACAAACGCACTTACACGCAAACATACATACACACATACATATATTTACGTATGCGTGCATTCACAGACACGCACACACATATAACTTTACAGATTAATAGCTAGATTGATAGCAACATTGCCTATGAGTACGTGAAGGTAAAATATTTCTGTAGTTAAATGCGTATACATTCTAGAATGTAGGCTTATGCAAATAGAGACATTGAAGAAGTGTAATTGTTAAAACGGAAATATTCTGTGTGCAATAAGCATTTTCATTTGATATATTCTGATGTCTAATGTTATAATCTCTATATTATCTCATTTTATCAATTCAGTACGGTGTAATATTTTCACTCCGTTTCACAAATCATAAGTTTCGCTTCATATTCATACGTTTAACTGTATGTTGAAAAGAATAAATGGCTTGTGCGTAATATAAAACGCAATAAAAAAATTTCCGAAACATCTTTATTTCTTGTGAAAAAACGGTATAATGACACTAGAATATGTGTTCAAAGAAATAGTTAAAATTAGAATATTTATAAAATATTAATTACTGAATTTAAGCAATGATAAAGGGAACGGCGCTGGAATTATTTAACTTCAGAACGTAAAACATATCCTAATGTTGATTGAGTTTCAGGGTTTATTTGAAAGTTATAAACTTAGAAATTGCTGTATATATATATATATATATATATATATATATATATATATATATATATATATATATATATATATATATATATATGTATACACGCACACACACGCACACACACGCACACACACGCACACTCACACATATATATATATATTAATATAAATATATATATGTGTGTGTGTCTGTGTGTATGTAGGTGTATGTGTGATGTACGTATACAGAAATAGGGAGACATACGTACACATACACAGTGTTAAAGCCAAAGGGTAATATTTATCCTCTACTTACTGTGAGCGTTGGTTTATTACACAGAATACTGCGTTATTGACCATGAGAGTTGCCCGAAGCTGGCGGTTATCGCCCGACAGCGATATAAACACGGGTGCTTTTAGGCACCAAAAATTCATATGAGAGAGATAACTGAATACACACACACACACACACACATACACACCCATACACCCACACACACACACACACACACACACAC
>NC_068983.1:130422122-130423873 GCF_001194135.2 Octopus bimaculoides | reverse complement strand
TAAACGTTGTTGGAGTCAGCACGACCGACATCACCTGTCCAACGATAATTGGTACTGTTTCTCGCTAGCACATAGTCACCGAATACTACCAGCACAAATGCTATAAACGCCCTCACCGACATGTAACATCACCACCAACAGTTACAGTGTAAATAATCGTCCACAATGTAAATAATCGTCGTACAGTTAATTATCCAGCAGGTCTCCCAATACGCCTACAGTTACCAGCAACAACGTTTGAGTGAAGTTTTGCTGCAAACACACTCCTCTCGACAGTAAAAGCGGGTTATCAGCTCGTTCGGCAATCTAAACGCTATAATTTACAGAAAACTTCATTTCATAATCGTATTTTCTTTATGATACCTCAAATATGTAGAGGTTACTGAAATTTCCTATTTGCATTGTTAGAAATCCCATTTTCCTTTTCTTGTTTGTTATTCTATATCTGTATGACAATATTTCATGCAACTTTTTCAGCATCAAGCCCCCATCAAATAGGTAGTCGTAGTCGACTGGATATGGAGGTATTGATGACTTAATTGAGATCCCTTGAAGACATTTTTCCAGGTTTCATTTGAGAGCGAAAAAAACTTTTACTTCTTTCATGTCTTGATTTCTTTTGGTGTATTGTTAATTAGAGCAGTACCAGTTGAGAAAAGAAATTTTGTTGCAGCGAATTTCTGTGCTCTTAGCCTAAAATGTGTCGTATCGCGTATGGCACGTAGTCCCAGGCTGTACAAATGAGACAAAAAAGGTGAATGATGACATCTTAGTCTCAGGACTTAAAATCCAGGAGTTCATCCTGCAAGCCATATTGATTATATTGTTCATGTTAGCATTCCAGCCGCGATTGTGGTCAACAGTAAAGCACCTGAGAGTATTTGATACCGTGAGTAGTTTCTCTGAAAGAAAATAATACGGTTGTTCGAGCGCATACTGCTTTCTAAAATGCTATATTTCAAACCCATTGAGTCATTATCAGAGCATTGTTTCTGGAGGACTTCTGCCTTTTCTTGAGCGCTATGGTGGAGGAAGTTATCATTATCTATTCTAGGAACAATGGTTTAGACCGAAGGCCTATGCTTGTTGTATGTGAATAGAAGACCTTTGGAATATCTTTGATTGTTGATTACAGTTCTTTAGTTGTCGATGTAGGCTTTCATGCTGATCTGCAGTTGATATTTTTCCAATTCAAGCATTCATATTTTTGTTGAATGTGGACGTTGTTGTTGGTAGTTGCTTAACTGGATGATTCTTTTAAAATTCAGTCTTTTGATTCTACTGTTGAATGTTTATTTTTCTCTCTTGTGTCCTATTTCTATTAGTGCTCGTGAGTTTCGTAGAAGCGTGGTTTGAGCATGTGCAAGTGGAAATTTCCTTCAAGTCAATGCCATGTTGTTTCAGAGGAACAGAGCGTGAAGGAAGAGTCGATTAGTGAAAAAAAATTTCAAATTGATCCTCAGGCTGCTTTGTGACGGTTGATATTGTCGAACAGTGACTGGTTTGGCATTGGCATACCGAGAAAAAAAATTCAGAATATATCGCGGTGAGAGAGTGATTTTCGGATGAAATACCGTAAATGGAGCTGGAAGGGTTTGTTTTAATCAGGTCCAAGATTGCTTTGTGTTGCCTTTTTGCTTGAGTTACAGCTGGTTTAGGGAAAATTCATTCATTAGCTTCAATACATGTTCTGCTTCGGTTTAGGAAGTGTTTTGCAGTTATTTATCCTCGGGGATTTTATAGGACAGTTC
>NC_068983.1:130416499-130421540 GCF_001194135.2 Octopus bimaculoides | reverse complement strand
GGAGAAGCTAAATTGTTCATACAAGAGCTTAGAGATTTATTAGAAATCAAAATTCAATTCCTTGACTAATACGAGGTTGAAAAGTTCATAGGCTGATTAGGAAGGGTTCACGCTAGAGATGTGACATCTTGCAAGAATTAATCTCAACTCTTCTTATAAGTGTATCTTGTTTCTTTCCGGTTAAAGTGACATCTCACAAGTGATACAAGGCCTCAAAATTAGGTATTAGAGATTTCTCTTGAAAATGGAACACATTTGGTTTCTTGGTGTTATCAAGTACATGCAGAAAAAAGGGAGTAGCCCTCATCGACATTCGTGTTGATTAGTGCTACATTATTGGATTAATCACTAGCTTAATCAACATTTCAAAATAATAAAGTGAGTGGTTTATACCTGGTAACTTACTGGTAAAGCACGTTGAATTTCACACTGTTCGTTATGTATATGGTAAATGAATGGCGGAAGACACGAGAATTTTTCTGAATCATGACAATTATTTCGACATATCTAGCATCGATTCCACACGGCTGGGATACTTAACAACTGGTTCAGGAACATTTGACGGTGTAGGTGTGTCTCTGCATGTGACAAATATATATATAACTCATTGAAATAACAGTGCCGCAAGGCGTCTTATCATTTCGTGAAAAGAAAAGTGGTAATATAAAGGATATCTTCACTTATATAGAACATCAATTATAAAATAACAAATACAAAAACAAAAGAAAACGCAATACAGCGCAAAAAATATTAAAATTCACTGTTATAGGAATGGATATATAAACGCCATCGCGCGAGCTGCGTGGCGCATGTACACTCCCTCATAGGTGATCCAAGAAGACACTCAAACTCATTCCCTCTGTATTGTGTGAAAGTACATTCATATAAATGTAGACATCTTGAGAGTCCTTCAGAATTCTATTAGTGATCTTCGCATTGGTTCACAGAATAGACACGGATTCCTCAGAGCAAATCGGCATCCCCTGGAAATGATATTTCATATTTTGCGTGCTGTACTATGAATCGAGTTATGCTATACTTAATTTTTTCTTCCTTCAGTAGTCACACAAAATTGACCATATGCATACATATACATACTTTTTTTTTCAAATGAAGCTCATGCTTCTTTGAATTTATATGTGTCAATATAGCTTTCAGGGGATGTTTGGAATGTTGTGAATTGCCTAAATGTCATGTACACCAAATAATGAAGATAGTAGTATGGAGCATAACAGATACAATATAAATTCAGCGTTTCTGGCTGGTTTTATTATAGTTGGATTTTAATATATTTGGTTGAAACATGCGTACTGGGGACCGGTAGCTGTTTGTTGGTAATTACCTGACCCCTCACTTTCAGATTTTATTTAAGCACTAGTAAACGTAGGTCTCTTGAAAATAAGCCTATTTTTTGTATTACGTTTACTTCGATGACTATCGAGGTGCAATTAATGTTAGTTTCCTATCCTATTAGGATCTTCCAGCCGAGAAGAACCGCTGTGCAAAACCCCTTATGTACCCTGGGAAAATAACGGTTTCTCGTATCAACCAGTTTCTAAAGGAGAAACTATGATTGTTTTTATCTTGCATTTAACTAGTCTTCCCTACAGATATGTTAGTACTTGTGATCTTGGTCTTATTAATTGCTTTTGTCCGTATTAGGGTTAAGGTTAGGGTTATGGTATTAGTTGCTTTTGGTCTGATCTCGTGAACAGATTTCTATTTTTAGAATATCCACCTTCTCTCGATATTGCATGTTTGTCTGAAACTATGATTTTAAACTTGGTGGAGAACCAACATTTATCTATTGAAATGTTTTCTGTATTTGTATTTTAGAGGGATATGTTTATTTATGTTCAGAAAAATTGCACTTAGGTTTTTTTTCTGAAGTTAGAAAAGCAAGGGATGTGTTTGAACCGTTATGACATACATGAAGTTATATCTTCTTTTCAGAAGTCTTGTCCTAATAAGATAACCTATGTTCTTTTACAGCGGATTACTTTCGTACGTCACTACAATCTAAGGTCTCTTTAAACATCCTTTCTTGAAATTAGTTGTTAACAAAGTTTGAGAGACTATGTTTGACAGGACTCCACATTAGTATAAATCAACCTGTCATATGGTTTCCTCTCAGTCTGTTATGTGTTGCTATATACATCTAATTACATGTCTAAAAAATTGAGCATTGTTAGGTTGTATCTATAGTGATTTTCAGGCCAGAAAAGTGTGCCTGGATAATGTCTTTTCTGAAATATATATGGGCTGCAATTGGTACACTTGAAATTTCCTATACTTTCGTCTCTGTATAATGCAAATCCACACTGGAGGAAAGAAGTTCTTGTGTGCCAAAAACACATACATCAATAAAATCACATATGTCTATCACGTTATATGATCCCATACACATATTCAAAGTCATTGTTAAAGAAAAGATTCCTTCTAGCTTAGAAGATGACCCTATCTCTGTCCTTTACGTTGCCGAATTTACCAACAGAATTAAAAGTTCTAACAATAAGATTTATGAGAAAGAAACATCGCTATACGTTGTTCCATTTATGAATAATGTTCTTAGACAGAGCTATAAGCATTTAACTGTTTGATCAGTGAAATATATTAGTGGATTTCTTCTAGTTCTAATTTCATTCTTGATTTTTATTTAAAAGACCTCTGTTAGGCCTACTTCTGATGTGACTCAGTTGATTAGACTAAATATATGTTTGGGAGAAGGTTAAATAAGTATGACACATTTGTTTCCTACTTACAAGTAAAGAAAAAACTGCATTTAGGAGCGGTTTCTCTGATGTTACGATATACATTGAGCTACACCTGTATTTTCCAAAAACGTAGACCAAATGGAAAATCCTAAACAAGTGTTAACTGTACATACAGTGTAGCAAAACTACAGCATTTTCTGAAGATCTTACTGTTCTGCATCGTCTGTTTCAGTGCTAAAACTGAAGCATTTGAGAACTACCCACTAGCTTCCTTGTATATCCTCAGATAATGCGCAACACAAAAATAAGAAAGCGAATGACATTAAAATTTATGCTATACGTTAGTTCATTAGTCACTACCAATTGCATTAATATTTTTAGACTGTTATTAATTCTAAAAGTGTGATTAATCTTATCAATTTATATAGAATTAAGTTAATATATATTTATATATACGAATGTGTGTGCTCATGCATATGTACGTGTCTGGTCATATGTGAGTGTGTGTGTGTCTACTTGTAATTATGTGTTCAAATATGAAATTTACATTTATATTTTTCAGTAATTTTATATTCATAATCATTCATATAATTTATTCATCGTTACTAGTGTGTTTCACAGACACACGCACACACACCCACCAATAACTTTGTCCAAACACTTTTTAGTATTACTAGAAAAAATCCATTTTCGTTATGTCTATAGATGTACATATGAGTATGGGCATATGCAAGTAGATATGTACGTGTCTATCTGGTCTTCCATGTGTATGTGTATGCATATGACTACATACACAGAGACAGTCGCATGCACTTACACACATATACATTAATATACAAGAGAATTTTAACCTGAAATGGTAGAATGAGCATGTTTATTCCAAAATCGCTACAACAACAACAACAATAATAATAATAATAATAAAATCGAAAAATACCTTAGAAATGGGAACCCAGGTTCGAAATTTCCCCAAGATACCTGATGAAGGCCGGAGGGTATATCAGCCGAAACGTTGTGTTAACAAGAAACAAGATGAAGACAAATATCCGTCGAAGGTAAATAATGTAAATGATGTCAATAATGTAAAAAGGTACAACATTCCTAATCTCTTAAATATAGAACTAGATTATTATCTCCTGAATAATACTCGATATAAATCTGTATTCAACTTTATTACAAATTCATTGTGTGTATATATGTATATATATATATATATATATATATATATATATATATATATATATATATATTGTTAATGTTTAGGTCACTGCTTGGAATCGAACTCGGAATCTTGGGGTTAGTAGCCCGCGCTCTTAACCACTACACCATATGCCCGTGGGCATATGTTAAATTTTGTTCTGGTACTGAATTGTAACAGTCTTGTAAGGTGTAGAAAGGGAATTGATGTAATATCTTGCCAATGATGGCAAATCTGGATCCGTTGGCTATGGTGGTCATGTATATTGGTGGAGAGGGATGCGATTCTGAATCTAATGTTGGCAGATTAATTGCAGTGTAATATTTCGTGGCATGCATGAAAAGAAATTTTTGCTCAGTTGTAGCCCTTTTAATAACACCTATGGAGGGCTGCCCGTCGGAAGGAATGCGCAAAATTCAGCGTCTTTGAGCTTTGGTAGAAGGCGATACAGATCCTTTTTGCTTGTTTTGGGTCTTTCTTTGAATTGCCCTATTGGAGAGAAATGTTTTCCTGCCCCATGCAGCTGTGGCGCTGTTTCGGGTATGTGAAGGGACAGTTTGCATCATTATTTCGTACCAGTGTACACAGCGCAGGTAGAATTTACAAACTTGTGTGTACTCTCTTATTTCCAGCTTAATTGTTTAGACGATTTCTTGTTTCAGTGACTGTTTTCTTTTTAAATATTTGTACCTTCCAGTATGGGCTGACGAAATTATTTCTTCCTTTTGTTGTACTTCTTGGGGATTGTACTTTTTTATAGATACAATTATACGTAAAAATAAAACACCTTACTTTTAGCATCAAATGATTGTTTCAAGATATCAATATTGACGTCAGTTCAATATTAATCAAGTAACAAAATTTTCCTGGGAACTAGGCAATGCAATACTCTCGTTGGTCAGGCCTCTTTTGTTCAAGTTTGACGAATAAATTTTCACACAGGCAAGGAATTCGTTGCCTGCGCAAGAATGCTTTCTATGCCATGTCTTGCTACTCATAATTGTATAATATCTCAGTCGGAAAATCCGAACTCAACCGATCTTTTGCAATATTCTTAGAGATTATCCAGGTGCGATAATCACAAGTGCGAGATGTCCGTTATATTTATATATTATCATATACATATATA
>NC_068983.1:130413655-130416402 GCF_001194135.2 Octopus bimaculoides | reverse complement strand
ATATATATATATATATATATATATATATATATATACTTCAAAATGTGTACATGCATAAGTGTGCGTTTGTGTGTGTCTGTGTTTGTGCGCTCGCGCGTGCGTGCGTGTATGTATTTCAGAGTCCCGCAAACTGATGTTATTTTTCCATTGCTTTAGTTTTCAATTCTAAATCTACTTATTCTTCACGCGTATTTCGCTTCTTTCTTGAAATCAGTTGTTCCTTTTTAATATTTTATTGAATTGGTGAGACTTCCGGGGAATAATGATTTACAGAATAGTACACGTGGGTTAGTGAAAAACTCGAAGTATTCTGTGTGCGTTTCATATTTGTATAATATAGTAAATATATTGCTCTCTGTCAATGATATTAAGGTATACGTTTTTAATCGTTACAATCATTTACACAAACAAACACAAACACACACATACACACGAACACACACATACACACAATCACATACACGAAAATACATTTATGCCTGCCCTTGTGCATACAATAATGTAAGAAATGTAAGTATATATAAATACGCAAATCTTACTTTAGGTAGAACTTTCACTAGAATAGATATATATTTCTTATGAAAAAATTCTCGGTCGACAATTACTTCCATCTTTTAATGTTCATACCAGTGAGGCAAATAAGGGAGTTGAATTATGTTTTTAAATTACAGGACGCTGAATGAATAGGGTGCTAAATGAAACATCAAACAATCATTTGAAATAGAACTATTGAAATTAGAATTCAGTGGTAATAGTTGTAGGCTTTCATGGGTACGCGCAAACCGTCATTTTTTTAATACTGTACAAGTGTATATGTGAATATAGTATAATGAAATATTTTTAGAGTTAATTTGATATTCACAATTGATATCAGGGCTGCTTCAGGGTAGAAATGCTATTTCTTAAAAAACATCATTGTTATACTGTAATTAACTGTTCTTCAATTCTTCATTTTCTCTCCCTGAACTTGCGCCTTGTCTCTTTTTCCTTCTCTTTGTTCATTTATTTCTTAATAAAAAAGAACTAAACCCTTCCCTTTTCTTTTTCCCCCTCGCATGTGTAAGCTTCAGATACGTACGCACACCTCTGTCACGTTTCATTCACCTCTTCACCGAGCCTCATTAATTTCCTCCTCTCGCAGGTCACAAGAGACCTTTCTTACATACCACTATTGTAATTATTGCTCCTTCATTTATTATTATATCATATTCTTCATTCATATGATTTCTTTCTCTTTACACCTCCCTTGTTACAGCCTTCACCCTGTGTAATACCCCACCTAACCATCCATACAATTCTTAAACATCCTTCACAACTCTCTGGGCTTTTTAAAACTTATACTCGCACTCCATCCCTCTATCTCATTTTCACCGATCACCTAATGCCTTCAAAATACATTTACACACACACCATACATTTTGGTACTGAATCACTAACATATATTTCTGCTCACCGATGACCAAATATGTCCGCAATTTCAAACTATCCGACACCTGAAGGCATCTTCAAAACTATACAAATGATATCCCTTTACGTTCGTGACTAAGCTTGGATAAACTTGTATACGTGCACCCCCATGCAATATACACTAACACCCCTATAGAAAAATATTCGCTCATGACACCTATTCCTTAACCTGTTTTTCTCTTATTCCTGTCTTCACTAATAATGTTTCTCTTTCTCCTTCTCCCTGTGAAGTTCTTCTGATGAAGGAATCACGTCCGAAACATTACGGTTATTTTCTCTTCTTAGTTTAAAAGTTAAGTTAATGCATTATTTCTGGAAAGGGTGTCTCTCGTGAGCGCACGCATTTAGGAAAGGAAAAGAAAAAGAGAAATCAAGGGGAGATAATGAGCTTTTCAGTAAATATAACGAATGTCTTAAACAATCCAACTTATATTAACCAACACCGGATTGCTTTATGATATGTTCCATAGTTTATCCTAAACTCCCTCTAAGTTATATTTTACAAAATGCGAAGATGAAGAAAAATAGCACTCCTAAAAATAGAAATCACTAGTGTATCTTAATTTCCGACCATACAGAATTCTTAACATATGATGTTGAAGCATGTACTTAATTTTCAAGATCAGTAACTAGATAGCCTACAAGGAAATGCCATGAGCAAAACATAACATTACGAATAGATTTCATGCTTTAGGAATGGTCACTTGTCACTTGAAGACCAATCTCGTTCAGGGTAAATGTCGACTTCCCAAACAAATGAAAACAACACGAAAATTCATGAACTGATCTTGAAGGAACCCCACTGAAAAATCGATGAACCTGTTGATATGACTGGTGTGTTCTGGACCTTCTGTCAACGAATTTTGAGCGCGGGATTGCGAATGCAAAGACTTGCACCAAAAATTGTGCCTTCCTTGCACGCGGAAAATCAAAAGGAGTCACGACTGAATGTGTGTAGTGAACTGAAAGAACAGTCTGAAGTTGATTCGGACCGTTTTTCGAAGACCATCACTATTAACGAAAGCTGGTGTTTCGACTACAACTCGGCAACAAAGCAGCAAACAAGTCAATGGAAGCATTCAAAGTCACGACACCCCAAGAAAGCATGGAAATGAAGACGAATGTCAAGGAGATGCTGAGTTGTTTCAACGATGCGAAAGGAATTGTCCACACAGAATTTGTTCGTCCTGGTCACACATTTAACCAGACATTTAACTTTGCAGTTCTAAAGCATTTGCGATAAAAACCTGCATTGTATATATATATATATATATATATAT
>NC_068983.1:130409643-130410573 GCF_001194135.2 Octopus bimaculoides | reverse complement strand
TTTTTTTTTTTTTTGTCTAGTCCATATTATTATTTATTTAAGCTTGCTCTCAAATTATAATTTTCTTGACTAGTGACATCGTTGTTGTCTGTGTGTCTTTTTTAACCCTGAAGAAGGGGTTATCACCAATTTGTGGTCTATTGTGCCCTAAATACGGTGATATACACCTGAAATGGCCATATGTGTTTTTGTTCCACCTATACTTGTAATACACTGTAAATGATGTTTATGGTTTGACTTTACTGATGTTACCTGCGGAATGGTGAAATATGGATTTTACTTTGCCACACTTTGGATGTTCTGTTGTTGTTTTGTGCCGTGCGCTTCGGTATTCCTGTTTATGAAATTGGATTTTACCTACTAAATTTGCTGTCATGAGGGAGGTAGTAGAACTTTCGTACTATTTATCTTGACATTTTTTTATTGGCTATTGGCCTCAGCGAATGAACTGTTGTGCTACGTTTCCCTATGTATTATTTTTTCTCTATATTTATATTTTTATTCTACTGTATTTGTACCGGTCTCTAATATTTTTAATCAACTTATAATCGAAGTTTATTTATTTATTATATTATTCTATTGTATTTTTAATCGATTTTTATTTTAAGTATAAAACTTTTGACTTCCCTTTACTAATTTGGTTTTGTGGTCTATGTTGTACTTCTTATATGTGGTCATTGGTGGGTTGCGGCTTTTTGAGTCGTTGACCTAGCGGTTTTATTCTGCAATCAACTTTGTACCTATGTCTCAACTAGCTTGAGAACTTCCTTTACAGCCTTGTATAAATACTTGGTTTTCTAATACAAAACTGTTAATATTTAATAATTAGAAATATATAAATATATATATATATATATATATATATATACACACACAATGAATTGTGAAAAACCCCATAATGGAAAAATTATTAGTTGTTTCCTTTAAATA
>NC_068983.1:130399702-130408379 GCF_001194135.2 Octopus bimaculoides | reverse complement strand
AAGAAATTTCCTGTATTTCGATTTCTCAATGTTTCGTGAATTCAGTTCTATATAACTCCAAGATTCCATGTTCGATTCCAGGCAGTGACTTCAATAATAACAATAATAATAATAATAATAAATGCCCTGATGCAGTACCAGGCAGCGGCTCTCATGGTTTCTGATCTTAATTGATTGGAAGTGTTATCATGTACTTTGTTTTGCCTTGGTATAAAAGATGGGCTACAGCAAATATTCTGTTCAATACCACAGATTTGCTTGTCAGTTATTTCACCTTAACCAGTTGAGCATGACCCTTGGTGGTTGACGATATGTGCATCTCTGATCATGAGCAGAAGTAGTGGGGGAGCATCATCGCCATGTGTTGAGAGTATTTCTTTGGGGTTTGAATAATTCACCTCTGGAAATATGGATGTTTCCTTCAACAACCTTAAACAACCCTTATTTAAGGACCATTTGAACGGGATGGGCTACTCAACCTGAAGAAAATTCTAACTGGGCCCCACCTGCAAGGTCATGTGCTGTTTATCTTTATATGAGATCACCATGTCGCGAACACATGGTTGTGATACATGTGTCTGGTGTACCCTTATCAGATGGGTAGTCATGATGGGTATACTGGGCTTCGTATATTTTGCCCCAGTGTCATTTTGATGGCATGCACCCCTCTCTCACTCAATGATAATAATAATAATAACAACAAAAACATCGGAAAATACCTTAGGAATGAAAACCCAGATTTGAAATTACCCCAAGACAAATGATGAAGGCTGATGGATATATCAGCCGAAACGTTGTTATCAACGAAAAAGATGAGGACAAATATCCGTCAAACGCAAATAATGTTTCGTGAATTGTTTTACCTCCAATTTCTTGCAAATTTAAATATTCATTGCATTTACTGCGGAGTATCACGTTCTTATTTACACATCTCTCGCTTTCTCTTTTAAGTTTTCATTCACTATTTGGAAAACCTACAGTTCATTCTATTAATGTATACGTAATATATTAATATTCTATTAATCTATGCGTAGTTTATTATTTATTGAATGAAATAGCCGTATAATTTTTGAACGCGGGATAGCTATGAAAAGAGTCTTAAAAATTGGGTAATTACTATCAGAAGACGAGGAGAAATAAAAGTTACCGACAAGTACTCGAGACTTGCATCTTATTCACAGTTTCCAAGCACTATGTACCACTAAACTAACATATACACAAACACATTGTACGAACAACTTCAACAGTTGCACACATGCGCACAAACATAGATACACATACACACAAATGAAAGGCAATGAATGTATGTACGTGCGTGTATGTGTGTGTGTTGTTCACGGACAAATGTTCGTGCTACATTACTTTTACGAAATTTTGTCAGTGAACAGGTCGCAGCTTCAGACCGAAGAAAATATTGTAATACAAATAAAATTTTAATGTTGAAATGAAACTGGTACTACTTAAATACAGAGGTACCTTAACGGTATTACTAAAGTACAGCGGTACAACTTGAATAGAGGTGTTACGTACAAAAGATTTTAAATGTACGCTGTGTGGACACGTAATGATACCTTAACCTTAACCCTAAAACTAGCCCTAAAAAACAAATAACACTAACACTAACTCTCCCCTTCATATTGTTACGTAGATGCATCGGGACATCTCTAGTTAAGTAGTGCCGTGAAATTAACGGTTTCTCTATGTTCTTCATTGGCTTACAAATATCCACGCTGCAATTGTTTTTGTGTCAGCACACTATCGTAGATCAACTCACTTGCCATGCAAGTAACTTTTTTAAAAATTTGCTGTGGATAAATGCTAGCAATGACCTACTCAGGCTGTCCAATATTTTAATTTTCAAACAAAATCGGCAGTGATAAGGGTCTCAGAGAATTCATAATTTGTTAAATCTTCTTTTTTTATAGCATATTTGTGAGGGAAAAATATTGAAAAACATTGATACATGCCAGAGTGATTACGAAACGTGGAGGATTGTCTTTGGATATGCTAGAAACAAAAGCCGAATCGCCCTTAAATCACTTACATTTCCCTCTGAAAATATCAACAATTTAAAAAAAATTACAGAACATGTTCTTCGCTTTGTTTTGAAGTACAAAAAAATTGGCTCAAATAGGTCCGGAATGGGATGATGAGGGAGGGGGGTAAAAATAAAGAATTTACAAAACTTGTTCGTACAAAATTCCTTCCAACCCATAATTTTGTGGAAAATCTCTGAAAACGTTTCCCTATTTCTTTAAAACCCTAATCTAAGCCGTTTTAAAGGGCAATAAAAGATACCTATCTTCTTGAAAATTATGAGGGAAAAAATTCAGATCGTGTGAAATTTCCAAAGCTTTTCTCTCTACGCATCGGAAAATTTTTTTGTCATAAATCCCTATATACTTTGAAGTCACAAACCCTAAGCAGCATTTGTAGAAAATCTATGTTTAAAAGTATCTATTTTTCTGGATGTCATGTGGCAACAAATTTGGGGCGAATAAATCTGTAGTAATACTCTTTTATTTATACGATTTTTCCATTTCATGTTTATTTCATTCATTGTTTGCACTCTTCTCTCTCCTAGCGGTCTCTCTCTCTCTCATAGACACACTGCATAGCTTACAGAAGGGCTGCTTAACTGAAATCTTCTTGTTGCATTGAGGGGAATGTAAAACTTTACAAACTATTTCTACCGTGAAGTTTGTTTAAGAAAGAGAGATTATCACTGTGATAAAGTAATGAAAGCAATACTTATTAAGTAAGTGAGCACTATTATACATAGGAATAATTAGACGTAAAGTATAAAAAATTATTAGAATTGGGAATCAGATGTGAAAATATTATCAAGGGGCTAGCAGAAAACTGCGCAGAGTGCGGATTTCCTGCTAGTATATATATATATATATATATATATATATATATATATATATACGTATGCATATAAATTCCGAGTGGGTCATATATTTGCATTAATTTTGACACTTCCTGTTGTAATCAATTGCAGACCTGCCTATTCAAATATTTCCCCTAAATATCAACAGATGTAAAGTAGCAGTATTTGCGTTTTGAGCTTCAGCATTGTTTTGTCGAAAAAATTGAAGTGCTTCTATTGACGCGATCCTCCTCAGAATTCGATTCTGGTGTATGTTAAGGTGATACCTAGAAAGACCAAGACTTTCATCACGCATTAAATCTAAAATACTACACATTCAGTTCTTTGTAGAATCTTCTGAAATAAATACGTTCCCGGACAGTGAAATCCCATTTTAATATTTCGTGCATGTCACATAGGAGTAAACCCAATATTTTTTGTTTGGAGGAGGGATAGAGAATGGGTCAAACACGTCTCAAGAGATTTGGCACAGAACTTGCAAGCACCAATAATTAGTATCTGCTTAAGTAATTCTAAAATAGCAGCGAGGGAAGAAACAGTGCATATATTTACAATAAGTAGATATTATGCCTTTCGGCTGTTGAGGGAGACTCTAGCTATTGATGAATATAACCTAGATACCTGTTATTCGACTCAGTTCTGGTTCTTGAGAGGATTGCTTAGCGCATGCTCCTTTGTCGTTTAAACATTGAGTGCAATTGAACCCCAATTTTGTCAAGCTAACACATTTGAATGTATTGATTCAATTTGGAATGAGATGGTGTGTGAGATGAAATAAATTTAGTCGCTTTCAAAGTTTTCCTTGTTATTTCACTCTAATTGGGTTAAGGTGTTATATGTTTTGTGAGTAGTCAGGTGCATTTCAAATATTTTATTGTATGCACTACGTTGCCGAGACAACAAGTTCAGAAGGTACTTGTATTTCCTCAAATGACGCTTTAGTTCTAGTATACTGTTTACCGCTCTGCCACTCTTCTGAAAGCAGATCTTATTTACCTTTTGATATATAAATTTCGTTTGTTTCTTTTTCTTATGTTGCGCACAATTCAGTAAATATGAAATGCATTCCACTGGGGGTCATCCTATGTTCTATTTTATATCCATTGTTAAAGTCACAGATATTTTTATGGCGTTCTCTATTAAGAAGATTTCATAGCTATCCCTAGTAAGTTCAAGAAATTACGTAAAGCTGTTTTATTAGCTCATGCTCTTATGAGTTAATCCCCAGGATGTACTGAATGTAGTAATTAATCTACACAAATGTAGGAGAACGAAGTGTCTCATTGTTTTAAGATAAACACTTTTGGTGCTTTATAATCTGAATTAAAAAAAAAAACATCGAAACTAGCGAATTTGTGCAAAGCTGATTTTATTGTCCTACCGAACAAACATAATACCAACAATGTTTATGCAGATCATTGCATGTAAGTATCGGTTTTTTAAGGATTCACTTTTTATTTCACCACATTCACAAAGAATTATACGCCATGTGGCATATCTGGAGATTTACTTGTATATAATTAATCAATCTTCATGTAAAACATGAGACGCAAGGAAACATGTTTTCACTTCTTAGACTACTTTACATTTCCTGTGACGTTCAGCAGCATCATTAATCACGTTGACATTTCCGTTTCCAGAAGATTGATAATGATGACTACAGTTTATGCTAATCTCGGTGTCTTAAAATTGGTTGCAGTAACAACGAATATCTAAACCGTATTTGAACTAAGCTAATATTACGTAACTCAAAGCACTTCTTATTGAAACTAAATTCAACAAATTATAGAGAAATATTCATTTCAATGGAAATTGCCTTCTTCGTATATAAAGTGGGTACAAGACACCTATGTAGTCCTGAAACATCATGCAATGATGGTTCAGGACTATACATTTTATGATTATTTCCAACAGAGACACTATAGTGAAGTAATTACCTTCAGAGTCCTTCCAAATCGAAATCGCATATAGTTTACAGAATGGTTACATAAGGATTATTATTTCATGACGAGTTTATACGAAATGACAAATTCTAATTTGATGTATATTGCTTGTTTTCAGGTCTGACATTTCCGTATATGTTTCAATTACACTAGATGCTGAAAATATAGTGACAGTATATATCTGTGAAATTACGAAGTAGCGTGTTCCTGCAATAAGACTATGTAAGATAATTTCTCCAATGCATGTTTAATATGGTCCACGAGTAAAGTAATTTACGAATTCATCCATGTGCCGCTTGCAAATGTATCGCCGATGTTATTTAAAACAGCTTATCCTCAAAGTCGGAAGACAATTCGTAATTGACACTATACTGTTTCTCTAACATTTATCATGTACCGATATTATATCATCATGTATATGTCAATGTGATGAGAGGGAAAGAGAATTAAGTTCAATCAGTTGTTACACTAATATATAATAGTTTTTTTTCCATTCTAATTCCAAGATGGCCAAGAAGTCCTCGTGCGTCTACTAATAGACAATGAGTAAAATTAATATTTTCTCCATATAAATGTTATAATCTTCACAGATTTTTTACTACCACAGTGTCTTTTGAATTAAACTCTATAATTATTAGAAGTAACTTATTTACTATTGACATGTTGTAAAAGACGAAAAGAACGTAACCATAAGACAAAAATTTTACTTAGCGATTCATTTTTTACCCTGTAACAAATAATTCCTACTGCGTTATTATACATATATTCACACACGCCACTGTAAAACAACAACTAATATACGTTAGTAACGGTTATAATTGAAATGTTATATAAATCATGCTGGTCGATTTCTTGCAGTTTCTTTTCTAAGGTTTCTAATGACATCGTCATTTACTATTTAATTACAACATTGCTATATACTTTTACATGTTGTGAATTCTTTTCCAAACGGGAGTTACAATTAATTGATAACTCTCATTTCATTTAATTTTTACATAACAAGACGAATCAAGAACGCAAGAATATCGACGACTACTGCATGAAAGGTGATATATGTAAAGGTTGGGAGCGATATGATAGGAATTTAGCTGAGCTGTCTTGCAACCCAAGCAAACGGACAGAGAATCTGCTGCTGCACCACACAAATACGATATAATCTAATAAATAGCTACGTCAGACTATTCATTGCATCGAGAGGATATAATTTCTTCTTAATATCATCTTCTGCTGCAACTCTGCCAAATTTCTAATACAGCTACCTCAATTATATATCTTCTTTCTTGATAACACTTCTTCAATGACCACTTGTTCTACTCTCTGCAGCAAGACATTATTTACTCTTATAATTTCATTACAACTACGAAAGTTTGCTCAACGTATAATCTTTTGTTCGTTTTAGTCTACACATTTATATTTACTGTTCATATGGGTACTTTGTAAACATTATGTCTTATAAAATTACAAACACAATTCGTTCGCATAATATTTAGGCAATTAATACTGAAATTATACAATTATGGTAATTTTATTTTACCATATACCTGTTCACATACACTCCACATTGTGGGTGTATTACTGGTATTTTGGGGTATTCAGATGTTTATAAATCTTAAAACGACTATCTTCACCAGCAAAATGCTCACAAATGACAGAGAGAGAGAAGAGATATATAAGAGTTGGAAGAAGAGAGTCTACATAGATTGTTGAAAACGAATTAACAGTGGCAATTATTTTTGAGTTTCGCTTGTAACGGTTCATCAGTCTTACAAGGCATTGCTGTCAAAATTTCAGTCACAGATAACTTCCGAATTAATGAAGGGATTACACGGATGTGAGTGTGTGTATGTCTGTGTGTACGCGTATGCGTGGGTGTATGTGTATGTATGTGTGTGAGTGAGTGTGTATTGCACTAGCTGAATTAGCTGTTGTAATTGCCTTTCTATTTCTAATGTTTCTTGTTCTCGTATCTGTTCTAGTGGTTTCAAATATTCTTTTCTACTCTCGGCTCAATGCCCGAAATTTTTGGAGAGAGGGCCAGTCGATTAGATTAACTCCAGTACGCAACTGGTAATTTATCGCGCGTCGTGCTAACGTTTCTGCCAGATCGCCGCCTTTTAATGGTTTCAAATATTAGCAGAGCCAGTAATTATTGTGATGGTATCAACTGCTTGTGTTTGAGGAGGTATAATGTGTTATTATTCTGTAGTTTGGAGTTGCGGTTTCAAATCCCTGACGAAGCCTGCTACTTAAACTTTTCGATTTATATCTAGTCTCTGGTAAGTTTTCGGAATAAATTGTATTTTCCCTTTCTGCTGCTGTATTATAGGATATTTCAGCCTTTTACAGTTTCAAGCCATCTGTTCTTCCTTGGTACATATACTGCTAAGAAACGGCCATGTTCAATCTGTAATGCAAAATAGAAAACTGGAGGGACAAAGGTCAAACCTCGGTTGCGTAACTACAAGAGCACCGCCTTTTACCACGTTAGCGCTGAACGTGGTGCAGCCAAACTAAAACAATTTTTGGTGAAATGCAGATAATGTTTTGACTTTCCCTTATATAATACATCTACATTAATTTGTATTCATTCTGCGTATTTGGAAAGTACGTATTTTCATTGTACATAATCAGTTTTGAGCGTAACTATGAGTTGCATGTTCAAATATCTTCCAGCTTCACATAACACGTTTATTTATGAATATACATGAGTCAATATTACCATGTAACATTTTATTTTATTTAAGATGACTGGATGTTGTTTAGGAAATATTTCATAGCCATACACAGTAGATATTCTTTCTTCTTTCGTCTGCCAATTTGTGTTTGTTGCACGTGATATTTATCGTGTAACAAATTTATCCCAGCATAATTTTCACACGCATTCAATTTAGAGAAGAATCAATGTCGTAAAATATTTATGTATACAACAATTATAACTATCATTCAACGGATCCTTTTAATCTCCCTAAATGGCTTAATGATATAGGTAATAAGAAGAAAAATATGCTTATACACTCGGGAAGATTTGTAGTATTTGGCAAATTTTCCCGCCAGCGATCATTTGTTACACACCTGTAACATTTACTACTATTTGCCTGTTATGAATCAGTTGACGAAGGATTTTATTCCATGATATTAAGAGTAACTAACATTAGGGAAGTTCTTTTGTCTCTACATTTTATAAGAACATTTTTGATAAAGAAATAAAACAATTTCAATGCAGCTTTACGTGTATACAAATGCATTTCAAAAGCCTCTTAGTAACATTTAAGTTTTGAGAAAATGCCACTTTTTAATGGTATCTGCAGTTATATTTTGATTTTAGTTTTCTCCAGTCAATTGTAAAGATTCTTTATTCTTTTCAAAACTGTTAATTTGCTGCATTTTTCTGATCGTTATTACTTCACGTTACTTTTAAAGAGCAACGAATACTTATTTGCAACGCTTTTTAAAAAAAAAACTGTTTTGTGTATATGTTCAATTTCTTCATGTTGAGTAAACGGCTGCATACCGTTGCTTACTCAACATGAAGAAATTGAACAGCTACTTTGTATGCCTTTATCTTACTTCTGAAGTAATTTTAAATTTTAAATTTAATTGATTAATTTTCTGAGAGCCTGAACTGAAACAGATGCAAGTGATGTTTCTTAATTTTCTAATTAATAAATAATAATTTATTAATTACATCTCTCATCCTATTAATATAATATATTGAAACCACGGTTTATATAGTTTACTTGTAGTTGAGTATTAAATATAATGTTCAATACCTTTTGTATAGGTATTTAACCAGTACTTTCATAGGATTGTGCTATCCCTGAATGAGGTTCGTAACCGTTAG
>NC_068983.1:130394083-130399272 GCF_001194135.2 Octopus bimaculoides | reverse complement strand
TCTATATATATATATATATATATATATATATATATATATATATATATACAAAAACGTACACACGTGTATACATATAAACACACACAGACACACAAACACACACACATATACACACATATAGATATATGGTGCATACACTCATTGATGAAATCCTGAGATTTTAGTGATTTTTTGTAGGTTTAATTAAACACTTCACTTATAAGCGTAGGACTTATCTGTAGCCCTGTTAACCAGGCAACCACATATTATTTATTCAACACACGTTTGCTATTACCTGTCACGATTATACACTAAATAGATGTTACTCTAGTATTTGACTGATTAAATAATTATGCTCTGTATTAGAACATAATTGCAAAGATGTCGGTTATAATATCATAAAATAGGGACTAAATTTATGTTTAAAAATGTGTTCATAGTGATGAGCCAGTTTTTGATACGAAAACTGAGTGATATTTAAAAATTCTCATTGCGTACAACTGGTAACCTTATATACGTAAAAAAATAAGTATATCGAAATGTTACGCTCAATAGGTAGCAAATAATACCGAATAAATAAGTGAAAATAACACTATAATTATCTAAATAAACTTGCTAATATAGTTAATCAAAACAAAATTGGTTGTACCTAATTATTTACCGAATCTGGTAGTCTAATATTCTATTATTTCCTATAGAAATCTGAATTAAATCTACGTAGAAAATAATATATCTCAAATTGGAATCTTCCCTGAGGTATATATCCGATATTTAAACGATTCAATATTCCTTTACAAAGAATTGTCTTTAGATTCCAGCAGCAGAGACAGGATGTTTTACCCCTTGAAGAGAGATGAAATATAGACTCTCTTTCTAAGTTCGTGAATCGCATATAATCATGGCCAGCGACAGGCATTTACAAATGATATGGGGTTGAGTTGTTCAAAACTGTCTCTAATATATGTAGGTTGTTAAAAAAATGCAACTAAAAAACCAAATATGGGACTGTTATCAACAACTGCCAAACTTTATAGGCGTAAGGGAAGTCACGCTATCGTGTATAGGCAGTCAAAAACATGTGCGGCATAAATTTTATACCTATCGTACTGCGGTCTTGACAAATGTCAAGTAAATATTATAGGTGATTAAACCAAAATTGTAGTTACATTCCAGGAAGAAATCGCCAAACTGATTGATTGCTTTGAGCCCGTGACATGTTTATCTAAATCGTAAATATCCTCCTTTGGATATGATTTAAATTTTTCCTCTAAAGAGTTATATTGAAAAGCTATAAAAGGCGTAAAATTTAGGAAATAGTTATTTTAGTTTAACAACTTGCATATAGATGTATGTTTTACGGTCACTTCAAGGTGAAAAACAACAGATTATAATCGTATCTCATGTTTACTGTGGGAAAAATATTGGCTTCCAAATTTATTGTGGCACATGACTTCATCTGCTTTTTAATATTACATGTATACGTAAATGGCGGAGGACTGGCAGAATAGTTAACGCGCTGGGAAAAAATTGTAGCGGCATTTCGTCCACCTTTACGCCCTGCGTTCACATTTCTCAGAGTTCGATTTTGCCTTTAATTCTTCCGGGGGTAGATAAAATTGAACTTTTCATTATTGGGATCGTTCTAATCAGCGCAACCCCTTCCAACTAAGTTAGTGACATTGTGCCAAAATTTCAAAGAAACCAGTATTTCAAGTATAAGTGAATCTACTGCAAAGATTTCGAAGAGAGATAATTTACATTTAAAACTGTGTAATTTAAGTAATGTTTCGGTGTGTTTACAAGCCACCGACATTAAGGATTTAATTTGATCCACCAGATTATTGTTTATTAATGAGAGAAGAAGGAGACACTATCTTTCAGTCTTACCTGTGTTTTTAATGTGAGATTACGGTTTGTAAATTTATGGTAGAATGAGTTTCAAGAAAGATTTATGTCAGAATAATTCTCACAGGATAAGGCGTATATAGGAACTAAAAGCTAATTCGAAGTATATTGACGATTCCATGCGAATATATAAATATTTCTCAATGCTGAATTACGCATAAACCCCTAACGATTTGTTATTTCAGAGGCAGTGACATATAAATCAGTTCTCGGTGTTCGAAAAATTTCATCTGCAGATAAATGCAGTTCTATGTACAAGCATGTTCACTCTTTCGTTCCTTTTCAGAATATATTTGTTTAAGTAGCATCACATTTGATACAGATAATAACGTTGAGTATATGCTATCACTAAAATTGTTTTCATTGATATTTTAAACTTTTTCATCACCTGTTACTTGGTCTTGCAATTCAGATGTACACGGATTGATGTGAAGTGAACATATTTCGTCACGTCACCGCTGTTGATATTGGTCTGTCCTAAGCCTTGCACTGAACGAGCTGAAGTACTGTGAATGGGGAATCTAGTTCTTTCCGAGATTGTTATAACTTTTCATATATAATTCATCTCAAACCAATCTAATATGCTCTTCATACCTTTGGGTGAGGTAGATTGTAATTTAGCCACCATATCAGATAGACGAATATACCCTGCAGAGCTTTGCTCATTGTGTCTTAATTCTTTTTACGGATGTTGTGTTTTAAAATGAAAAACAAATACTAAACAATCAAAACAATTTTATTTATGTTAGAAGTTGTTGATTTCCACGAAGAATTCTATCAATATTATCGTTTAATATATAGTGAAAAAGATTAGATTCATTCTAATTGCTATTCGAAAAGGTATTGGGGATGGTATTTGTTAACACGCTATTGGAAGGAATTTTAAACATGAACAAAACTTTAAATAGTGATAACTATTCTTAAAGAATATCGTGTTTCTCGTGTGTATAATGCATCAATATGTCTACATTCAGTGGAGAGCTTTTTCGTAGCTGAAAACCTAAGCACCCTTACATTGGACACTGAGGGAATGACATATTCTTTTCTACTCTAAAGACAAGGCCCAACATTTTGGGTGAGGCGGCCACTAGATAAGATCGATCCCAGTACGCAACTGGTATTTAATTTATCGATTCCGAAAGTATGAAAGGTAAAGTCGACCTCGGCGGAATTTGAACTCAGAACATAAAGACAGGCGTAATATCGCTAAGCAATTCTCCCGGCGTGCTAACGTTTCTGCCAGCTCGCCAATTTTTGCGGTTGACATATTGCAAAAGTGTACGTAGAACGGAAAAAAAGTCGATTTGAATTTGTAAGGCTCTAATAGACGACTGTAAATTTGAGACTGCTGAAATCTGAGAAGCGCATAATATAATTGCCTTGACACAAGTAGGTATATATATATTCATTTATCACTAATATTAGTTCCAAATTTTGGCAGAAAGGCCAGCAATTTCGGGAAAGAGGGTAAATCGGTCATATCGGTGACAAGGCTCTCCAAGTAATCAAATATTGTACACCAAATTGATGGAAAGCAATTCGACCTCGTCGCGACTTGAACGCAGATCGTAAAGACGGAGAAAATGCCGCAAAACTTTTTGCCCGGTGTGTTAACGATTCTGTCAAATCACCACCTTCATTTATCTCTGATATTACAATACGAAAATAAAGAAGACATGGCTTGGAAATTTAGATGAGTTTAAAAGTTTAATTAACGAAGTAACTTATTGCCAGAATAAATTTTTATAAGACCAAATTTAAGATTGAATTATTCATTCCAAAAGAATGAAAAGGGAGTCGACCTATCAGGAAACATAAGTATTTGTGACATAATTGTTATGATATAAATAATTATATAAACACATAATAATGGACAGATAAGTATACTTAAAATGCTAAATATATTTTAAAGTGTTATGTAGTTACAAAGAAATATATTAGCAAGTAAGTGTATTGAGAAAAATAAAATATTCATAAATTAATATGTAACAGGCTATTATTTACAACTTTGAAGATTCGATACAGACAATCTATAGACAATTAAAGGAAATATCTATAATAGTAACAGGATATCAAAGTATGAATGAAGAATGACTAGAATAAATTTTAACATTTCAGACACAAACACATATATATAAGGGTATACACACACACGCAAACAGACATACAGACACACACACACACACACACACACACACACATACATTATGTGCAAGATAATATATTTTGGAGAGATAAGAAGAGCTAAAAATTAAAATATCCAATCATTGAAATTTAGGAATCAGGCATAAAAAAACTAATGATGCAGATTTTAGTAACTTAATTGAATTCGATATCAGAAACTTTTGCTGGAAGACGTTAAGCCAAGACAGCAAGATTTAAAAAAAAACAAAAACAAATCTGATATCCAGTCTAATATTTGGGCAGGTAGACGGAATATAAATAAGAGAGACGGTAAAATAAATATTGATGGAAGCTGATTATTTAATCTGGAATTTTAGGTAAGTAATATTACAAAATAATGGTTTATAATTTAGGTACAAATCGTGAAGTTTAATGGGAGAAATTTAGTGAATTATATCGACTCCAAAACTAAAATGTTACTGTATTTATAAATGAGTTGCGGAGTTTTTCTCGGCGGTATCTAAATGAAAACATCTGGAAGAATGTAAGCAACCACAAGAATTACCCCAAATAATTTTTCCGATGCTGTAACGATTCTATCAGCTCTCACAAATTTGTTCTACCGAAATGTTGTTGGCACTCCGTAGCTTACGACGTCGAGGGTTCCAGTTGATCCGATCAACGGAACAGCCTGCTCGTGAAATTAACGTGCATGTGGCTGAGCACTCCACAGACACGTGTACCCTTAAAGTAGTTCTCGGGGATATTCAGCGTGACACAGTGTGACAAGGCTGACTCTTTGAATTACAGACACAACAGAAACAGGAAGTAAGAGTGAGGGAAAGTTGTGGTGGAAGAGTACAGCAGGGTTCGCTACCATCCCCTGCCGGAGCCTCGTGGAGCTTTACGTGTTTTTCGCTCAATGAACACTCACAACGCCTGGTCTGGGAATCGAAACCGCGATCCTATGTCCGCGAATCCGCTGCCCTAACCACTGGGCCATTGCGCCTCCTCTACCGAAATAATTACGACGAATTGTGCCATTAAGAGAAATGCACATCAAACCATACCCATAATTTAAAAAAGAGGAATTTTCCTCTATACAGAAGCTTTCAAATTAACCGATGAGTTATTTGAAATTCATAGTATTGCAGATATATTTCTTATGAAAACAAAAATAC
>NC_068983.1:130380953-130394073 GCF_001194135.2 Octopus bimaculoides | reverse complement strand
CTCCTCTACCGAAATAATTACGACGAATTGTGCCATTAAGAGAAATGCACATCAAACCATACCCATAATTTAAAAAAGAGGAATTTTCCTCTATACAGAAGCTTTCAAATTAACCGATGAGTTATTTGAAATTCATAGTATTGCAGATATATTTCTTATGAAAACAAAAATACTTTCAGTTCTATATTTAACTCATGAGAAATTATTTACATTATGTACAAAAAAAAAAAAAGACAATCAGCTAGCATTCCTGAACCGCACCAAGTATGGATTTAGAACATCCGTATACCGCAAGCGGACCTTCATTGGACGATATCTCAACTTCAACTACCACCATTCATACAGTGTAAAGAGAAGCATTGCTCAGTGCCTAAAACATCGAGCAATGAATATAAGTAGCGATCGTGATTCCCAGCACGAAGTAATGATCAAGCTCAGTAACAATCTATTAAGCAATAACTGCCTCAAAAGCATATTCCCATACGCCAGTTATGAAGAAAAGAGAGGATGAAACCGATAAACTGTCCACAGTCAGTTTAGCTTAAGTGAAAGGCCTCTCCGAAAAGACAGAAAAGATATGCGGTCCATATGACATCAGGGCAGTATTCCAGAGTAATACAACTCTTCGCAAATATCTGTTTCGAGTAAAACCACCAATAGAAGAGAATATGACTAAGAACTGCATGTACTCCATCCCATGCAGCTGTGGTAGGTTATACAAAGGTGAAACATGCCGGCCCCTCAAAATACGGGTAGAAAAACCTCGCAAAGCTGTGATACGGGGAAATATTGATAAATCGGGTATAGCTGATAATGTATGGAAAAATGGAACCACCTCCCCATGTGGAATGAAGTTAAAATAATAGACAGAGAACACCACTGGAAAATACGAAAACTAAAAGCAGCAGCACATATGCTAGGACACAACAACCTCCTAAGCAGACCGAGTGCAGAAATGAACAGTATATGGAAACCGGTACTAAGGATAGGAGAATATTAGATTTATAAGCCCTAAAATTCACTCGTTAATTGCCCACGGGCATATGTCATAGTAGTTAAGAGCGTGGTCTATCCCTAAAATTCCGATTTCGATTCCAGGCAGTGACCTGAATAATAATAATAATAATATGAATAATAATAATAATAACATCGAAAAATACCTTTGGAATGGGAACTCGGATTCGAAATTCCACAAGACACCTGAGGAAGCCTGGAGGGTATATCAGCCGAAACGTTGTCTTAACAACGAAAAAGATGAGGACACATATCCGTCAATTGTAGATAATATAAAACTACCTTCATTCTGTTCAATTATACGCAGTAATATCATAAGTTCAGTTTAAAGTGAGAATTGTATGCATGAATTGAAGTTACATGTGAATTATAATTTTTACTATTGATATCAACATTGAGTATACATTACCCTACATCGAATGAAAACAATTGGACACCCTTCAACTACCAACATTGTGTTGCTTTTAGAAAGAAATCTCGAACATGGTTTATCATCATTAATAGTAACTCAAATAAAGTTTAATGCTTGACAAAACACATTCTGCTGCAAGAAAACGGGGAGAGGAATGTTTTCATAGAAACTGGAGAATGGTTTCAGTCTCTGACATCTTGAAGAAACACCGAACAAGGATAAATTTGTTGGAAAGCATTAATATATAAACATGTTTACAATTTTCTACTGAACCTGTGTATGTTCCGATATAGCAGGATCATTAACAAGCCGGACAAAATCGGCAAAATTTCGTCTGCCTTCATGTTAGGAGTTAGCGATGCCACTCAAAGTCCAACTATTACACGCACAAAAGCACACATATATATGGACACACAGATCAATTTCTCTCTCTCACTCTCTTGATATATATATATATATATATATATATATATATATATATATATATATATATACATAACATGAGTAGAAAGAATGGGTTATGCACACATTTATTTTAAAAGAAAAAAAATAATTATTTATTTATCTTAGGCTTACAACTATTTCGGATATGAATTTGAGGGTGTTCATCGTTCAATTTTATGCATCGATTGATTGATAGACTGAAATATAGGTAACGGCCTTGAAAACACTCGAATGGATATCTGAAACAGATTCAAGCCTTATTTCAATCTATTTTGGTTATGATTCTCTAAGCATGTATCATCTTAACTGTGTAGTGCAATCATAGTGTTACACGTTTGACTGTTGATTTACATCAGCTTCAGCATTCGACATGTTTACCTGGAGTACAATGACGATCACAACCATTTCTGTTTGCTTGATGTATTAAGTAAAGGAGAAGCTTAATTGTGTTTGTATTTCGCTGTTCCATATGCATATTGCGTGTACAGATATCTAGGCAGTATGGTCATTTATATGACAGTAGATAAAGACCTATTTATATAAATGATGCAAAAATCTATATGTGTGCATGCGGCCTGAAAATGTATAAGTGGGAACGGTTACACTATACACGTTCTTTTAAGTGCCCGGGTGTTGTAACTGCTTAGCGTCGCCAAAAGATGTCATGAAAACGGTTTTATATCGTTGAATGGTGAACGCTTTGATGTATGCAATAATTTCCGACGAACTTAATTTCGACTTTATTTTGATTTACTTTTATATCTTTTAATATGATTAATTGAGTTAAATCTTACTTGATGTAACTTATGTAGGCTTTATGTATACCGTTTATTTGCATGTTGTCGAAATGGCCATTCATGTGACATTAATATGCATCACCGGGATATTTAAGAGTTTGATCGTGTCTTCACAAAATGATATCTGAGGAGGTGAACAAACTATAATAATGTTAGTGAATAATTCTGTATATTAAATGTATTATATAACAGTCTATGAGATATGAAAAAAAAAAAAATCTTACATTCACCGAAATGTTACTATTAAAATAAATTATTATTATTATTATTATTATTATTATTATTATTATTATTATTATTATTATTATTATTATTATTATTATAGGCGCAGGAGTGGCTGTGTGATAAGTTGCTTGCTAACCTACCACATGTTTCCAGGTTCAATCCCACTGCGTAGCACCTTGGGCAAGTGTCTTCTACTATAGCATCGGGACTACCAAACCCTTGTGAGTGGTATTGGTAGACGGAAACTGAAAGAAGCCCGTCGCATATATATGTATGTATATATGTATGTATGCGTGTGTATATGTGCTATGCATGCGTGTGTCCCAACATCGCTTGACAACGATGCCGGTGTGTTTAGTCCCTGTAACGTAGCGATTCGGCATAAGAGACCGATAGAATAAGTACTAGGCTTACAGAGAATAAGTCCTGGGGTCGATTTGCTCGACTAAAGGCGGTTCTTCAGCATGGCCGCAGTCACAATGACTGAAACGAATAAAAGAATAAAATAATAATAACTATTATTGTTGAATGGGAGATCAGCGAATGAGAGGAGGGTACAAATATACACAGGGGTAATAATATACCCATCGTTCAACCCGTCTGATAAGCTTACACCGCGCCATGTATCACAACCATACGTGCGCGACTGGTAATCTCATATTAAAAGAATCAGCACATGATCTTGCAGGTGGGTCCCAGTTACAATTTCCTTCAGGCCCTGTACCCTTCCCGCTTAAAGGTTCCAGAATACGGTTTGTTTAAGGATGATGAAGAAGACGTTCATGTTTCCAGAGTTTTATTTTTAAATCCCCAAGCAGCTCCTCTCAATACATGACTATGATGCTCCTCCACTGTTCTTGATTGTGATCAGAGATGCAAAAATCTTCAATCACAAAGGAACATCTTCAACTATTTATGGTCGACCAACTGGTAATTAAGTTATGGAGTATTGAGCAGAATATTTGCTGTCGTCAAGCCTCTATACCAAGGGAAAACATGTACATGATTGCATTTTCGACCGGTTAAGATCAGAGACTATGTGTGCCATTGTCTGATACTGCATCAGGTTCGGTCTTATTCCTGACAGGATCTATGTGTGTAATGGTTTACTAACTGTAAATTTCTGTGTCCACAAATTTTCAGATGTGTTCCTAGTGCTTAGAATCTTCCTGATAATCCTTGCTGTTTCTATCAGACAAATATTCTCTAGACGCTCTACAGGGCATTCTATTCCAATCTCCTCCAGCCATTTGTCCATATAGGTGCTTTCTGTTCCCAATGTACCAATTAATATAGGCACGACCTTTTCAGTTCTCATACTCCAAATTCTTCCTATTGCAAATTTTAAGGGATTGTCTTTTATTTTGTTTTCCGTCCTCATTCTTTACGATCCTGGAATCAAAAACGAGAATAGTGTGTCGATTACTAAGCAACTTCGCTTTTCCTTATCCATGAATGTTATATCCGGGCTGTTGTTTTCTAACTTCTTGTCCTTTTGAATAGGAAAGTCCCACAAAATCTTACATTTCTGCGGCACCAGTACTCTTTCGACCCGATGATTATGCTATGTGTCTCCAGCTTCAAATCTCCATTTCTTGCAGCAGTTTCAAGTGTAAAATTTTTACCACCTGGTCATGTCTCCATTTCTTATATTTTTCTAGAGCCAACTTGGAACATTCTTCCACAATGTGTGCCACTGTCAAGTTCCAAATTCCGCAGATTCTGCATTTTTCTAACACATTCTCTCCATATATATTTTTTGTAAAGTTGTTTGTTTTTATCGCATAATCTTTCGCTGTTACAATCAGGCTATCTGTTTCTTTTTTTAATTACCCCCACCTAATTTTTACCTAAACCCTGAATTTTCTACAAACGTCTTCAATGACTCCCCAAAATTGACCATGGAAAGGTCTCTCTTCAATCTGTTTGAAGTGATCTCTTTGCATTTCATTCTTGTCCTTTGATTTTATAATGCCGACATATTGTCATGTCTTGCTTTATATTCTACAGGTGCTAAGACTCTACACCCTGGAATTAGGTGGTCTATAGTTTTAATCTCATCGTTACAGAATCGGCATTTTGGGTCAGCTACATTTTTTTTTATCAAATTGGCTTAGTAGTTCCAGGTTAATAAGCTTTGGTCTTGAGCAGCTAATATGAAAACTTCACTCTCTGCTTTTAGCCCTGATCTTCGTATCCATTGATGCGTGTGTTTCTGGTCGACATCAGCTTGTTTGCTACGAGCCACATACTTGCCATGCAGAGGTTTCTGTTCCCATCTGCTAGCTAATTTTTCATGTGCTTTTGTCTTTGCAATTAATAATAAAATAATAATAATTATTATTATTTTATTCTTATTGTCTTTATTATTATCATTATGTGCCGCCGAAATCACCAGGCTTTCAATTATCCACTCAATCAATAACCCAATCAAATCAATCAATCACTAAATGAATCATTCAATGTGTGTGCGTGTTTATGTGTGCGTGTATATATGAAATAGTGTATAATAATTTATACCCGTTGAGAAGACCACCATATGGATTTCTTACATGCTAAAAAGGGCAGTCAAATTCCAAACCACGAAAAAGCATTCTTATTTATGGCACATTGATTGTATGCGAGCAGGACACTTGAATGAATAAAGATCTCAGTTGACTCCATACTCATGAGTTTCACCATTAATGATTAGATAAACCAATTTATTAGTAAATTAATCGAGTAATTAACCATATTTGGCTCGTCAGTAGAGTCGCTGGAATAGGTATAAGTACGTGTTTTCGGTATGTATAATAGTTTCATAATTGTACATTTTCCAACGACTCTACTGACGAGCCACAGATGGTTAATTAATCGATTAATTGATTATTTGGTTAATTTAATCATTAATGGTAAAACTTATGGTTACAGAGTTAACTAAGATATTTATTCATTCAAGTGTCCTACTTACATACAACAAATTTTTTTTTTTCAAGGTTTGGGATTCGACTGCCCTTTTTTGCATGTAACAAGTCCACATAGTGGTCTTCTCTCCGTGTGTAAATTTGTATACACTCTTATATTATAAACATATTTATGTCTTCTGACTTTTATTACGCATGCTAACCGCCGGTATTAATTATTATTTTAATAATATTTTACCCTTGTTTTTATATATATATTTGAGGCGGTGTGGAAGCGAGCAGAAATGAGAGAAAGACTAACAACCAAGGTTGAGTTGGTTTGGCCACATGGTAATGATGGATGAAAAGCGGATGGTAAGGAGGGTGATGAAGGCAGCAGAACCAGAGGTAGACCTCGGTTTGTGACCTCGGTTTGTGTGGATGGATGGAAGAGTGAGGAAAGCTTTGGTGGTTAGAGGCAACAGAATTTTAAAATGACAAGAAAGCTTTGAGAGTCTTTGTGGACGGATGAGTGAATTTGATTTTGCTCAAAGAGGTACGGAACCAGTATAATGTGGCTGGAATAAACCAGCATATCCTGTCGGGCACCGCTGCTGATAATGGGGGTTCCGTTCTATGCACTGACCCGAGGATAGTATGGGGCTCGCCTCTTTGAGCGGTGAAAGGAATGGAATGCCTGGTGTGTATCTTCCTGTGGCTACTGCTCTCCAAAGACTGGGGAATAGTTCTGGGTACACACATACACACACGCACACACACACACACACATACACACATATATATGTTTAAACCACTCGAATAAATTTTAAGTAATTTGAAACGTAGATATCCAAGTTAGCAAACGATATCGAGCTCTGAGAATTATGTTTATTCATGTAGATTGCAAAATAACACCTGTAGTACTGTTCAATTAGTAAAGGTAACATTCATTTCTGAATATATTTTATGAATTCACATTTTTATTTATAGTAACTACAAAGGAAAAGGGAGATTTATATATTGTAAATTCAGAATTTGCAATTTTTAATTTGTATATGCGCTTTCCAGAAAACTAGTGTTGCATAATACGTTAGTTTTAAAAGCTAATCAATCTATATTTAATCAAGTATTGCATTGAATAGATCTAGAGAGCACCATTATAACCCTCTGAAGGCAGTTCCTCTGCCAGGAATAGAAACAACGAAACTTATATGATATAATTGTAAGACATCCAAACATTGTTCAACAGCAGCAACCAAGTGGTTTAGAAGAACAAATACTTAAGAAAAAATATATCTCTTCAAATCTGTTCCGCTCATATAGCAGGGATTCTTATTGTTGTTAAACTTTTGTTGATCCCGATAGAAACTAACTCTATCAGAAGTATGTTAATATCTAGGTAGATCACTCACGTTGATCAAGATAATGTCGATAAACTAAGGATTGATTAAATGTGCAGAACTAACACATCATTTTATTACTTATTATCTGAAACGCGCGTAAGCATACTATGAATTGCAATTTATGAATGAATGTTTTATATGATAGATGGATAGATAGAGAGATAGATATACAAATTTATGCAGAGATGTTAGTCACTAATACACTTGAATTCTTACATCTCTCCACATAGAATTGTATGATTTTGGTTCCCATATACATTGTATTAAACTACTCACAATTAAGTAAATGTGAACAATTATTAGTAGTTAATCGAAACCCGATTGATGCTTTAACAATGCAATAATCGCCATGAATTAAATATACAATAACATCAGATTATATTATTTGTAATCTTCAAAGCACATATAAAAGATATAATATTTTATTTTGTATAAAATTATTAGTAGCATGTCGTAGCAGTATTTCAATACGGATGAAATCAATATATCTATCTGAGCTGATTGGCAATAAGTCTGATTGAAACGTATCGACTTTGAAAATATATTACACTATAGATTTCATTGATAAATTCCGAATACATACGAAAATCAACTGTAGTTTCCAACAATTTCAATGTGAATTAGAATTTATATACTTGCCATCAAGGAATCACACAACATTTATGTTATAGCTCATCTCTTTCATAAATGATAATGAGTACCAAATATATCAACAAACTGTGTTATATACACAAATTAAAATCACTTGCAGATGTTTTGATGTGCAAACTTGATTTTTGATTCTGAAGTATCTCATGTTATATAGAATATGAAATACATCATAGATGATATATGTTGTGTGTTTGGTGCTGCTGTTGTTTTTGTAACTCTTGCTCAAGGCAAATTCTATCGTTCTGTCGATATCACTCCGCTGTTGCCAGAATTTTACATTTTCAGTGCACACTCTTAAAGAGCATATGCTGGTTTTAAATATATATAAGAGGATGAGAAATATTCAGTGCCAATTCTTAGTTCCAATCTCGTTCGGGTTATTTGCATTTGTATTTTCTGTGAATTTTAGCTTGTCTGTGGAACATGTAAAAATTCTCACTTTAGATTATTAAATTTACCTAATAGTAATCTTTGAAGAAGATATAATTCTCTCTCGAGTAAACATCTCCTACGCATTTAGTATGATGTAATTTCTAGCGAACAAATTTCTTTCAAAATCCCATTACTTTAAATGACAATATTGACCCTTCAGGTGGTAGCAAAGTTGAAAAGTATGGTAAAAAAAATTTACGTGGGAAGTTTGCAAGTCACGACTCTTTTAAAAAGTAAAATATTCAATAGTATATTTCTAAACTACTAGAAAATAAAATTTTGCATCATACAGAACATATAGATGAATATTAATATATGATGTCAAAGGAATTCATTTGTATACATTAGAGAGTATTGCATCAACGCAAAATGCGAATAGAACGTAAAACTGTTCGACTTGGAGGGAGTGACGATTTATTACCTAGACGCCATGCTTATCTCAAAGCCCATAAAATGTAAACCATTTCAATATTTATCACTTTATAACGACAGAAATGCAAAGTTTTTAATTGAATGTGTTTGTCACATGCATTGCTATGTCTAAAACGATGTGTGCGTGTGCATGTGTGGTTGTATGTGTTCGTGTACGTGTGTAGGTATATACAGACAAGCATAGCCTATTTTCATTTACCGAAATAAAAATACTATTTTCTGAGCTTGTTTAATTCCAATATATCATTGATATTTATGTTCGTTTCTCTTGAAATCTAAGTAAAGACTACTTCAATATTAGACACGTCTATGATTCCACATCAGCGAAACATACTTATATTTTTGGGTCCTTCGGATACATATAGAACAGATTAGTAAACACGTACACATACAGATACTGATGTGTGTATGAGTGAGTATACGCAGGCATAAGAAAACTATTTTATTTGATGCTTAGTGATATAAGAATAAATAAACACAGAGCTCCTTATAATGCCAAGACAAAATTTATAATTTAATAATTTCTTATATATTTTGGTCATATTTGCCATCTACAAAGGAAAATCATATAACGAATTATTAGAAGGCATGCATTACCACCAGTTTCCTTCGCCGGCATTATCAGTAGCGGTAATGGCGTCCGTAGAATTAGTAGTCTTAGAGGTAGTAACAGCTGGTGAAGAGTTGGGTGCAGTATGAACATGATATCTGATATATTTGAAGATGAAGTACGAGTGTCATTGCTGATGAAGATCATCGTAATGGCGGACAGAATGTTGGCCCAAATAAGAGTCTCAATAGTAGCAGCTGAAGCGACAGTATTTCTAGCAGTAGCTACATTGGCAATAGTGTCAGTACCAACAATGTCCAAATCAGTAACCGTGGATGTAGTAGCCGTAGAAACAGTAGTGACAAGTGTGATAACAGTGGTGGTCTTCACCAGTCAAGCATTAGTCTAACTTATATCGGCCATTAATTTTATGTTCATGTCTTATGATGGCAGTAAATTATTTGAGCCGCAAATTGCCGTTGTTTCACTCACTGGAGATGATATTAGTGGATGCATACACGAGGTCATATCATGAAGTAATGCAATTTTATATACATTACTTTTTGACTCGTCTTCGTATATTTACTTTTGAAGGGATTCAGAAAAATTACTGATATAAGCCGTCTCCTGAACCTACCAATACAAAGGGATTTGACTATTACTTTACCGCTGCATCTAACACAAAATCTACAGCTGCTGTGAACGCTACTAGTATTAAAGATAGTTACAAATCGATCATTGCTGCTGTTGCTACTACTGCGACACTGTAGGCTAGTAACGGAACTAATATTACGTGAACTACTGTCGATACTTCCGCTTACCTAAACACATGGCTATCTCTTTATGAAATCATTATTGAAATGCTATTCTTTTGAAGTTGCCTGACTTAACCAATATCTACAAATATAAATGTACATATACATAGCTATATATTTAGCATAGATACATACATGTATATCAAGCCATGTATATCAAGCCATGTATATACTTATGTATGTGTGCGTATGTGTGTACGTGTGTGTGTGTAAGATATACCCATGTCTTATGATAAATATGTCTTTGTCTGCTTATACATCTTTGTCTTTTTATGTATATGTGCTGTGATGTGTTTGTGTATTATTCATATACATGCATACACATGCAAATACACATGTTCTCTGCAACGCCGCAGTGAGCGAGGCATTATTTTCATCGTGTGGAAAATATTCCACCAATATTATCGCAATCATATCGGTATTATGTTTACAATTCACCCAAGACTGGGGCCCCCTTGCAATGCGTTCCCTGAAAAGGTTGAGACCACATCAACAGAAAACCTAAAGACACAATTTCTTCACTGCAAATGGTCCTGCTCCTTTCAATGTTATCCCGAAAGAAATTAAAATAGACAAAGGCATCACAACATTCAAAAGGTTCCCGGACAAATTTCGGTAGGAAATACCGTATAAACTACCTACACATGGATACGTCTCAGCCAATAACAACTCACTGCATGAGTGGTCCATAGTTTCCCGAAATAATTAGTCAAAATGATTTTTCCAGCCGCTGTTATTGAGTTAGGCATGGCCTTGGTCAATAATGGCTGCAAACAATCTAAGTTATCTAAGTTACGTATAGACACATGACAGAAGTAAATAGACATTTAAAGTCGTTAAAGGTTATCCATTTCGTGATCACAGATACACCAGGCCCACATTTGGCCCCTGTCAGGAAATACAGCAAGTCTGGACTCATCAGAGAATATGACTATGTCCCAAAATGCTACCGAACTCTTCACCACCTCACTGGCCCAATTTTTTCTTCGCTTCATATTGGCTGCTGGAAGACGTGGATTCCTTCTTGCTGCTCTACCATAGCAACCAAGCTTGTGAAGATACCTGACAACTGTTCCGAGACTGATATCAACATATTTTTCTATGTAAAAGACCTTGCAACGTTGAGTATCCTCAACACTTCCCTTTGCAAAGTGAAGGGTCCTGTCAAAAGGCCCTGGTCGACCTGGGCAAGGTGACGTGGATTCTTTCCCCTTTGTTTTTAATTGCACAATCACTCTATTAACTGTAAAAAGTTGGATTCGATTGTTTTCTGCGATATTATGTTGACTAACTCCACCTTCGGATTGACCCACAATACGGCCTCTTTGAAATTCGGACATTTCATACGCTTCCTTTGTACGTGGTTCGATTTAACAGTCACTTCACTTCTAAAACTTGAAGCATAAAAATGTCAATTAATAAATAATGTAAACCTTCTCAAGTTAAAAGAAACATTAAACGACGTGTCAATTTATGTATGTACGTACGGTGTGCGCGTCTGAAGCTACATATGTTTATATTTAATTTTCTCGTATCATTGAGTGACAGTTGAATTTATTATTTAAAGTGATGGTATTTCGCTGACCAATGGTAAATAATCGGAATTCTGTTGAGAGTTGCATCGGCTAGGCTAGTACCAGTCAGTACTTCTTTAAATAGACAAAACGGATTTATACACTTTGTTTTTCTAGAAATTAATTGACGAGGAAAAACTTTGATATACTGTGATTGTGCTTCCTCTTAATCTTTCTTTTACCTTCAGAAAACGAAATAATCATATAATTCTGCTTGTCACACAGTAAAATATTCATAAGAGAAGATATAAAATTAAAACAAAATAAAGTTAATCTAAGTCGGTTGGAAATTATCATATAGTTCAAAGCTTCCGCTATTCAGTATTAAGCAATTTTTATGACCACTTTCGGCGACACCAAGCAGTTTAGCAAACGCAAAAGAATGATTTTACTGTAAACCATTGGCTCCAAAACTCTTACGGGTTCCCGCACACTTGGTTCCACGTCACATTCCTACTCCTCCACAACGTAATGATAATCCGTGATATCAACTGTATTTCACAAATACTGAACTTATTATTTTGGTATTTTTAAAATATGAATGAGCAACTTTACATTTCAATTGCTACAACGCTTTTTGTATATCTTTATTGAGGTGGATGTACATAGTGCATAATTTATAACTCATTGTTTGCATTACTTGGTTGATATGATGCATTTTGTCAGCTGGCAAATATGAGTTGTACCTGTAATTTAAAGTAGCATCCTTATTTCATTGTGTCACACTGAATCTCTCTGAAAACTACATTAATATATATATATATATATATATATATAAGAAAACAAAAAAAAAAATAGAACAAGAACGTAACAAGCAACAACAAAACATCTGGACAGTTACACGATACAAAAGAGGATTGGAAAAAAAGGACGCGTCATTCGGAGCTTCCTATTCACAGTCGGGTTCCAGATCGTTTTTGCAGTTTCAAACGGTTGTAATAGAGACTGCTCCAATCCGGCCGACCAAAAGAAAATCTAGTCTAAGAGCACTAGACTCTTTGGAAGAAAGCAAGCGAATGTATGCGAAGACAAGAACGAAATGAAACGGAGAAATGGTACACAATTCCAAATACAAACAACAGGACATTAACAAGAAGTGTGTGTGAGTGAAGCGTTACGGCTGGAACATAAGAGATGTGAGTCATAGGAAGAAATATAAGAGTTGCTACACGGATGGTACTCGAACCAAGTCAAAGTTTAGGCCTGGTGGAACACCGATCAGGTGGAAGGAGAGGAGAGAGGTAGAGGCAGAAGAATTGAAGAATTAAAGATGGCTGAGAAAGAGAGAAAAAAAAGGAAATGGACAGAATGACGTAAAAGAGGAGGGAAAGTTAGACTGAAGGGAAGGTCAAGAAATGTAAGTGAGGGGGAGCGGAATAAGAAAAATAGAAAGAACGAAGGAAGTGTGAAGTGGGCTAAAAGAAAGAAGAAAAGAGTTGTACAGAATATATATATATATATATATATATATATATATATATATATATAT
>NC_068983.1:130378412-130380887 GCF_001194135.2 Octopus bimaculoides | reverse complement strand
TGTGTGTGTGTGTGTGTGTGTGTGTGTGTGTGTGTGTGCATGATGATATTTTCTTAGGAATGAGCAGCTTTCTCTCTCGTAATTCACAGAAAATATGCATTCTTCAGATCTGGGTAGAATTCAAATAGCTGAAGATCCAAAAGATATATGCACACTTTGTTGAAGATGTTCCTATCAATTCATTAGCATATCAACACTTAAAACTAAAAAAAAACAAAAACCACTATAAACAAGACATCCAAAATAAACGCTGTCGACCAGATTACGGTTGCGTCCCCGCATCAGACTTGCACAGTTTCGAATTTCAGTATCTCTGAAATCCACCAACCCATTTCAGTCAGACCGTCCAGCACGCACTTTGAATTCCTCAGCAATACGCACTACGTTCAGGCTTGTTTATGATGTTCAGCCTCTCAGGTTTACTGATCATTGCTTAGTTAGACCGGCTAAATCACAGGGGGCAGTCTCTTTCTTTTCTTTTTTTACTTAATCCATGAAATGAAGATCACGTGCGATGGTATCATGGGGGGAATTATATTTACTGTGCTAAGTTCCTAGTAGATGACGCGAATACTTGTTGCGTGATCCCGTTCACTCGATCTACGTCAAGTTGAAATTGGCCTGAAATGCACAGCCTGCGATATTGAATTAGCCCCTCAAACAAGCTTGAAAATTGTTTCTGCGCAGTTCTCCCAATAATAGTTTTTTCTCCGTACATAACACAAATGTCTCGAGTGGATTTGGCAGATTAAGAACATTGATTCTAAGCGGCGAGAGGCAGTGGCTTGGATGCTCATTCTTTTTACCTGCTATTCGACTGCATCATATTTTTGAAGAGAGGTAAAATACATTTATATTTCAAAGACAAACAAAAGTGTTACAAACACAATTACAGCTAAAAAATATATAAAACGCTATAATAGAAGTATTTTTCGTGTGAATCGAAATAACATTGGAAAGAAACGAAAATTCATGACAACTCATACACATATATACATAAGCGAGTGTTTGCTAGCGTGACTGAAAGTTTTGGTGTTTGTGTCTGTGTATAGGCCTTTGTATGTGTGTGTGTTGTGTTCTTTACATAAGATTTTTCCCTTCCTGATTTCTGTAAGTGGACTTATGCTAGTGTGAAGCACTACTTTGACAGGTTTCAGACAGTGATATTCTCTCTAATAGTTATTCTAATCTTGCTTTTGTGACTATGAAGATGCCAGCGAATGGCACAGAAGAGTTTACGTGTGCGTGTGTGCGTGTGCGAGTGTGTGTGTGAGCGAGCGAGAGAGAGAGAGAAAGATAGGGGGAGAAATATGCATCCATACATGCACAATAACATGCAGACACAGACAGTAACTTACTTTTACAACTCAAATACGTGGTAGGTAGGCAGCAAAGTGCTATTTAAATGATACTTAGCTTTTTCGAGAGAATTTACCAGTTTAACATTAGTATATGAACGTCAATAAAAATAGTTAATGATGCACATTTAGAGACACGTTTCTTAAATTTCTGGGGTGCAGCGTTTCAGTTTGGATATGATTTACTTCCTTCACTGCGCAGTCTATTTCTACGTCTCGCTGAAGACCTTATTGCGCATTGTGATACAGCTGTTAACTTGAGCGGCAATATATTGAAAAGCAGAAAGCAAAATCCCATGCGAAGAGAACGCCATTCTAATTTCTTATTAGTAAATATCGCCAATACGAAATAGAATAAGTGATGTAGCATCAGCTATTATTGATTTATTCATCGTCTTGGATGCATAACAATACAACAATCATTATTCATTAACACTGATGTTTCTTTATCAATTCTGTGTTCGGAACATTCAAATAGAGATGTCAGGCGAAACATATTTGTAGATGTTGTGTAGACTACTGTCCTGTTGTTGTTACTGCTGCTGTTGGTCTTGTTGCTGTTCTTGTAAACAGAGCGCAGTTTAGAAAGTGAGCATTCCTGTTGGTATTAACGGAGAAGCAAGCTAACATCTGGTGGATGTTCAAGGAACTATTTTCATATAAATATTATTGCTTAGTAACTGGCCTTCACAGCTGATGTTAGTGGAGCATGACACTACCAGAGAATGTCAGTCATGGTAAGCAAGTTTCTTCTCTGATGATGTTAGGGCAGACCAACAAAACACATTTTTATTTATTTGTTAATTCTACGTGTTTATTATTTAATAAATGTAATTGTTTGTATATGTTTCGTCAGACTTTTCCTGCCATTTTACTATTTTACTATCAAGCTTATATTATTGCCATTTTACTACTTGAATCTGGAGCTTAAATATGAGCGAAAAATCAATATGAAAATAAAAAAGAAATTAAATTAAAGAAAGTACACCCACCACGCACACACAGATATATATACATACATACATACATACATACATACACATAAATAGATATATAGATATGTACGTATATATATATATATATATATATATATATATATATATATATATATATATAT
>NC_068983.1:130363607-130377712 GCF_001194135.2 Octopus bimaculoides | reverse complement strand
ATATATATTGTAATAAAAAAATAGACAATACATATAATTAGAACTCCTAACAGCTATATATGTTGAGAATACAATATATAAATCTAATTTTCTTCCAGTCAATAAAGTCATTATGCATTAGTCTTTCAATTTATATGCAAACCTGAGAGACCATATATGACTAAATGCAGAAGTAACGTCCTCCCCAAACAATCCACGCATCGGCCAAACATTTGATTTCTTCATTCTTCTTGCAACACCTCTATTGTGGTCCTCCTATCATTTCTCCCATGGATTAGTTTGTGCATGAATATATGTTTTAAAAGTAAGTCTGTTTACATGTTCAAACGTCGTCATCTTCCCGATTTTGTCAACTGAACCTTGTTTCGTAGCTTCCATTGTTGTTGCAAAGTTCTTTTCAACAATACTGTCAGTAGTTCACTGTTCCGTACAAGTAATAAGGATTATCAATTCTATAAAATGTAATTCTGAAGTTCATGAAGGTTTTTCTCGATTTTAGTAGATCTTATATACCATGTAAATCAATTCAAGAGATAGGTAATTAGAAATAACTTCTCATTCAACTTCAGGAATTATAACCGATTTAAACATGAAATCCAAATTATACATAGAAACTTATAATGAAATTTAGCAAAGAAGAGAGATATATAACGAAGGACTTTGAGAGGAGACTGCTTATTTTGAATGTGAAAAATAGTACAGATAGCATTAAATTTGCTTAAAAGATTAATGATAGAAAGTAACGTAACATATATGATGTAAAACGCGGAAACATAATATGATTCCGTTTCCCTGAAACACTTTGATTGTAAAATATTGTATATGTTTAGAGTTAACTACCAGATATATGGCGTTTCCAATCCCTCTGTAGTTTCCAAATAGTTATAAGAAACTCTGAAATTAATATTTGGACATACTATACTGTGATTGACAAATCTAATTAGTTGTAATTTTGTGTTGAAGAAGTTTGCATTAACTCGTACTCGTAGTATAATATATTTTAATTATTACAACACGTATAGTTGAAACCTTGGGCGTTTTTAGATTACATCCGAGATGCTTGTTATCAGAATTTGTGGTTAGAGAATCACTCCCTAGAATTATATTTATTATTCAAAATTAGGCTTCGACTATTTATATATTTTAGATTCGAATTGACAAAGAGGAGTTATACAAATCACCAAAATTTTCGACAGGCTAATTGTCTTTCGATTTGTTTGACCCATTAATATACTGCATTTTATTTCGTTTTATTGTCCCTCTTTCCCCTCACCCTTTTTTTCTATCTTTTCCACTGTCTTCGTCTAATTCTGTCTCACTCTCTTTCACCATTCCATTTCCGTCTAAATAATTAAATTTCATCGAAATCAAAGACGTTTCACTCTACATTGCAAATCATTTAACATAACTTTTTTACAAACATTTCAAGAATACTACTCGATAATATTTTGTTTTTTTTATTATACATAATAATACCTATGTTCTACATGTCAACGAAGATACCATTTTATGCATTTGTTCAATCTCTTCAATACTATAAACTAATATTTAAAGTATAGTTTGTTGTTTTGCAGTTAAATAAGAAAGAGAAAACTTCTTTATATATATACACGACAAATCAGGAAATTGCGTTTGTGAGAGTATACGTAGAAATTTCAGGTGAATCCTATTCATCTTAGTATTATTTAAGTAGATCTACTCATTGACTATCACCTCCACGTCAGCAGTATTTATACATTCCGCTAGGTATCCGTTTTCATCTTTCATTTACTTCAGCATTATGACTTTAGATGTCTAATAAATTCATAGAAAACGATAGTTAGATGTAATATCGTTGTTTTATATATATTGGCACAAAGCCAGAACCTGATACATAAATAGTCAATACCACCGAGTCAATCTTTAGACTAGTATATTATTAAAGAGACTCCAAAAATAGATCAAGACGACATGAAATTTATTAGGACATATTTTGCCCCTTTAACGCTCATGCCAATTCACCGCCCTTCCAATCATTAATGTAAGAGCAATTCCTGTGTTATATTAGAACCCCTTCAATATACGCAACCGCTACCATTTCTACATTTGTAAAGTGTACTTTAAAGTCAAATATACACATTGCGATTGGGAATATTCAAATTGCCTTGCATTTGCAGCCCATTCAGAAAGTAATCGTGTTAATAAAAGAGCGTTCGATAATGCGTTGGTATATATCTTGGAAAGATGTGAAATAGAAAAAATATTCAAAACGTATTATTCCTAATATCGATGTCAATGGAGCTATTATATGCATAACCTTTTATCTGATTTAGAAAACTGTTGTAATTTATATTTTAAATAGGAAAACTGCAATTTCAGCTATGAATTTGATATTGACATTTTCCTTTCGAAAATAAAGATAACATAATTTGATACAGCAAACTTAAATATGGCCAAAAGGATTGTGTTATCTGTATCAATGTTTGTTTACAGAATAGAGCATATATAGCATACAGAGTGAGATATTTCAATAATATTCGCGTTAGTTTTCCAGGTATGTATCAAATGGGATGAAATTGTATATAAATAAAAAGTTTACATATTCGATAAATATGAAGGCAGTGATTTATCTAGCCCATTGCATCTACGTTTCATTTATGAACTGATTAGTTTTTTCTAAGCGGTACAGCGTATTTTGCCACATAATACGGAATCACTATCTTTGTTTATCATCTGTTGTGCTTGATCATAAAATCATATTAAACGTAAACGTCATTCTTATCTATTATATTTATTTATGTCATTCGCTTATTATGTTAATGTGTGAAATGCATTTGTTACATAAATGTTTTGCTCGCAGAAACAATATTTGCTTGCGAATCATACTACTTATTTCCACTAAGTAAACAACCGAATGACAAATTTTTGAACCTTATGATTTTACTTCAAATGATTTTCAATGACATTTAAAAAGTTTTGACACTGTTATCTTGTGCCACGTATTACATTCTGATACATTTATTCAGAAATAATTTCTTGGTAGAATTCGAAAGATTTCATTGATAAGGCAATGTGTTATTTATCGCTCTTTCGCCATGTTTGCAAGATAAACGTATCAGTTATAGATAATACGGAAAACCTTATTTCACAAACACAAATCAAGCGAAGATATATCTTGGAATATATCTGGCTCACATGCATATACAAAACATTTACACACATACACACACACACACTCACATGCATTAACATGTAACTGACAGCTATCTTTTGTGAAGCTACTGCAAATATTTTCAGTGCTTGATATATATTAAATGGAAGGAATGTCTCAGTACAAGATAAATCAATAGCTATGTAACATACAGAAACAATATTCACACAGATATGTAAACTAAATTTGCAGACACTAAATTTAGTTATAGACGACTATATACAACCTAATTGCAGTTTGGTGATTAAGTAAAAATATTTTAGTTTACACGAATGCCAGATAATTTTACGAAATGCAAAAAATATAATCTGGAAACAATTTCGTCGTAGAAGATTCACGCTAGACATTTTAAGCACAATCCCTCACGATTAATTGTATTAAGCACAATCCCTCACGTTAAATTGTATGACAGAATTAAATAAACTAATGTTTTCATTGTTCCTTTATGACATGTCCTTTGGTGAATTCTAATGTACGTCTGTGTAATTGCTGAGGTGTTTTACATGTGTCGTTAATATTTTTGATTTACAGGACTTATTCATTTTCATATACATTTTAGACAACGAGATTCAAACAAACAGCATTTATATGCGGTATCTCTTTACATTAAGTGTAGGTAAATTAATACTTAATGAATAACTTACATCCCTGTACAGTTTTAATACAACTAGTGATACAATTGATAATAACTTCGAACAATTCTATAGCTAGATTTATCTCAAGATTTCGAAGTAAATAATTATGCAAAATCGTGCGTGATTTAGACTTCTTAGTTGTAGCCGTAGAAACAAGACTTTTTAAATTTAAGTAAATTAGTACACTACTCTCTGTTGTTATATATGCCTTCCCTACAATGACTAAAATTAACGATACAGTTAGGTAAGTGTGCTTTCACTGTATCTGCGGTATTTTGTTCTCATCGATGCAGTTGATGTTCTTGATTATTCTTGTTATTGTTGTCTAACACTAAATAGGGCAGAATCGACGGAACTTATAGAGTATTTCATTCAGGCCATTGCGAGCTTAGCTTTTTTGTAATTGAAGATAGATGGATGGGATAAGATGAAACATTGACTCTATTCTTTGTCATTTAGTGATTAGGAAGAGACTCACCCTCTAAAACGTATGTTTACACATACATACACAGAAACGCACACACTATTCTGAAGCAGATAATTTACTTTGGAGAATATAATTCAAGAATCGCAGTGAATCTATGACTAAATGATGAATGACCAAAGAGTGCTTTTAAGCCAAGAATTCAGCCGATTCAGATAACATTATGCATGAAGTCTTCTACGAAATTCTCCATCCTGTGTATGACCAGGAAAGACATTGCGTAAAGGAAGACTATCCCTACAAATATAGGATAGTAACATTTTGAACGGCTTCGTCATAGATCTAGTGAAACGGACCAATGACAGCAATAGCTATTGCAACGAGAATGGAAGCCAAAATAATTGGCAACGAAATTTAATACAATAATAGTAACGTGTAGTAAGTGTATAAATATAAGTTGAGAAATATAGAAACAAATTTCATGAGATTAATTTTTCCATTGCGATGCCTTTCTTATTTTTTTACTCTTCCATTATAATTCACAATATTTATCGGAGAAGTAATTTCATTGCTTCACATTTAATTCAAGATAAAAGTAGGTATTTTTTCTGTTAATAAATTAGCATTATTATTAATATTTCATATTATGAAAGTATTGAAATAAAATAATTACTTCCAAACCATAAACTTCATATTATTCTATATGCGACACAAAGATTTGTTTTATTATGGTGATCATATATAGAAGCACATATTACCTCGAGGATATATACGAATTACTATTGTCACAGGCAGTTCATTTTATGGAAAATTAAGAGAATATTCTGACGAATTATATTCCAAAATATAATGAAAAGAATAGAAAATATAAGTATCTAATATCTGAGCGTTATTTCAAATACTCAAAAAATATATTGAAAATCTATCACAAATTGAGTGAGATAAATTGAACTAAATTTATATCGCCTAAATTATTCTGTCCTTTCAGGAAATCCCAAAGCGAAATAACCTTTCCCTAGGAAATATTGCAAATTGATGATGATATCTCTTTGAATTACATGCAAATCAACTTTATATTTTCAATATTATATGGAAAGGTAGCATTACTGTCGACACTATATTTCACTAACTTTCGGATGTATATTATATTTTATTATTTTGATATTTCCAGGCATTAGAATTAAGATACATTAAATATCAAATCCAAATCGAAAACGCTGTAAGTTACTAAGAACACGTATTTTCGGCCCCACTGTTGCCCGTCTCCCGTTTCCCTCTCAGCTACCACCCCTCCCCGTTGCCCCTTCAACACTCCTTCAAAATTCTGTTAGACACGCTATTTATCATATTACAGGCGTCTTAAATCAGCATTGAACAGACTTTCTTTCTAGTTTTCCAGACTTTAATACTTAAATGCCTTCGTATTTCGAGTCATTGATCCTCGTATCATGCAGACATCTACGATATTTACGTTTATTTATATAAAGCTAAGTGCCAAGCATATGTATCTATTCATTTCCAGTTTTCTGTTTATGCAATGTTTCAGAACAATGAAGTGAAGCTCGTCCAAGTCAGTCAGTGAATAATAGCTCATTAGGTGATAGGCATTAGAATATTTCAATGCCACAATTAATCATATATTGATTTCTTTAACAAACTGATTTCGTTTATTTTGCTAGCTCTCATCATTCCTGTCCATATTTATTATTAATTTCTTTGTTTACTCTCCCTCCAGTAAAATGCTAAACAATTAAGATCTTTATTCTCTTGTACTGATCGTAAAGACTGGTCAATTGGCATTTGTTACTTCATTTCAGCTTTGACGCATATGTCAATACGAAGCTGCATCGCAGTATATGTACTGTACATTATAATGGGAACCTATGAGAACTCCAAACTTCCTTACAGGCTAAGAGAAAATCATGTTTTTGTTGATTAATATTTGCGGATATTAAAGCAGAGAACTGGCAGAATCGTTACTATACCGAACAAAATGTTGAGCAGTACTTCCTCAGGCTTTACATTGTGAGTTCAAATTCTACCGAGTTCGACTTTGCTTTTCCTTTTTGATGTTCGATAAAACAAGTATACGTTGAACACTGGGGTTGGTGTAAACCACTTAGCCCAAAAATGGATCTCCTTGTGCCACAATTTGAAATCAACATTTCCGGATACTTTTGTAGCCGTATGTTTAAGTAGGGTTTATAATTACTAATATTATTTTAATTTTGGACCTTATCTCCAGAAATAATTTTATTCGATCTAAGGTATGTCGTAAACTTCAAATTTTAGCAATTTCCAATTCAGATTATTAATATATACAAAATTTCCATCCCTATACAATTGCCTTATTCACACATTTTCACGTTATCCAATACACATCTCGATTGGTATTTATTAAAATTTTCTTCGTTCCATGTTTTTATGGAATTGCTTTAGTTTTTAATTAATTGTCATATTTATTCCCGAGATATAAATACTCGTTATTTTTTCCCAGTTTATTGAGTGTAGTTTCGGATGATTCAATTTTGATTTGATTTGATTTTTTGCATAATAATAATTTCTAACATTATGTAAAACATAGTCTGCTTTACAGAAGCGATTCATTATACTATGTTCCATGCTTACAGATATCGATTATTCTCTCTCGTAAATATATAGTTAAACTTCATTGTACCCATATTTTATAGTCAGACTTTAGTTAATATACATGTATGAATTTGAAATATTTGCAGTTGCAACTTGATGGATCGTCCCTAGAATATAGAATATGGCATTTGCTGAATATGCTACACAATGAAATCGGGGAGGGTAGCATTGTTTCTAAATATTTTCTCTCAACCAAACTTCCATATTAGTTCGACACATACATGTACACAAACACACACAAAAAAAAAAACAAACATATACAGACACATATTATTTGAAACAGTTTTATTCGGTTCTCTGCAACCGAAAGTTGGGCGAGTTTTAACAGAAACCTCTCCCGTTCGGGCCCAGGTCACCGATTGAAATGATATGGGAATTTGGAGATGCCCAATGAAATAGGCGCTTTATTAGTTGAACGGTTTACTGGTGCTGTATAAGGCAAGATCGGCAAACCAGAGACACAAGGTTTGTTAGTAATGAAAAGTTTTTGGACAGCGTGGCTAGATATGAGGCTGATGGTGTCATGTTGTCTGTGACTTCACAGAAAAGCTGGTGTGTCTGTGAGTGTGTGTGCGTGTGGGTGCGTGTGCGTGTGTGTGTGTACCAGTTGTATGAACGCGTGTTTATGGATGTGTTATCGGTTGTATAAGTGTATGTGTGTTTGTGTATGCGTCGAAATAGTGTGTTAGTGACTGCTATATACACGTGCGTGCGCGAAAATTTTAGGCTGCATGTATGTGTGTGTGTGCAAATATGTACACTCATGTATTCGTGTACAAACGTATGTGTTTGTGCGTTTTTGTCTAGAAGAACAAATATGCATGGAGGTATTTTTGCTAGTGTGGGCGTATATGAGTCCATATATATTTAGACCTCTTCGTACTTATGTATGTGAGTATGACGCATATAAGCTAGTGTGGTTGCAAGTAACAACCAATTCAAGACCCGAAATACTGTACAATAAATCCTCGTTAGCAACATTTTTTGAGATAATCTGCTAATTTATCAAATTCTTTATCTCCCAACTCATCACAGGCGCAGTTGCTATAGCACAGACAATCAATTGTTGTTAAAGGAAAATGTCAGAGTAAAAGAATAATACTGAGTTGCAATATCATGCGTTCTTAATCTTAATTCCTGCCATAGACATACCAAAAAATTTTGTACTCAGATCCCTACACGCAAGAATTAGTCATTATCACGTCTGGTACGTTTTGCTTATATGTATGTCTGTTCTATTCAGGCTGACATGGGACATACAACGACAGCCTCCTCATGAGAGAAACTTACCTCAAGTGTAATACTGGTGTTTTTACACATCTCTCTTTCATAAAATATGCATTAATATATCTGTTAAACCTAATTGCTTCTCCAAGAAAATTTATTTAATTTTACTTTTCATCGTGTTCGTTTCACATCATGTGCTTGAATTTTCCTTTCTCTTTTTTCCATCCTTTTGAAGAAGAGACAAATACATCGCAGCGGCATTCTGAATAATGTGATTAATTCCATGTCATTTTAGCAGAGATTAGAGAAAGGAATAAACCTCGCTGAGGTCATTATCACATTATTAAAATTTATTCAGTTAAATACCACTAAAATCATCTAAAACAAAATAGCTTTGCTGTTGCAGTAGTAATGATATAAGTATTAATAAACGTAGGGGGGCTAGTAGTAGAAGCTGATCTTGTGCAACACCACCCTCAATTCTCCAATAAATAAATATATAAATTTATAAATTTATATTAGTGATAGAGGCGGTTTTAATATGAAAGTTAATATTTATCCCCACTTGATCGTGGATGTTCTGTTATAACAAACATTCAGTGTGGTAGTTACCATGAAATGAAGTCTCATACTGGAGTTTGGTGTAAAACGCACGCTTCCTGATATCGCTAGCGAGAGATAAATCCTCGCCATCTCCAGTGCCGCGAATACCAGAGCGATGAGGGATATAAGTCGGTGTTGTCTCTACAAGCCAAGCGTACATCATTGAGGAGATCAAAGAAGGTCGCAATCATGTGATCTGGTAGTCTCAGCACAGACGAGTGCGTAGACTTTTCTCCACGCTAGTTATATAAACAACTGTTTTTCACCAAAAGCCAATATGAGAGTTTCTGTCATTGTATCTACAGCAGTAAAGTGAATTCTAACTGAAAATCCCCTTTGAAGTTAGGATAAATGCATAAATTAATTTTAAGTTCCTTTTAACTTAAAATTAAAATCTAGCTATACCTTAAATATCTCTTTCATACGACTAAAGCGTATTGCATCTCTGTATATATAGGATTCATTGTCTGTCTGTCTGTTTATCTATCTGTTTTTTTTCCCTATGCATTGTCAAGCGGCTGCACGAAATCAGATCATATTTTACAAGGTAATAGTATTAAACGCCCTCGATTGACATCATCACCAAGAGTAGCATCTAAATATTTGGTCCTCAATGTATAAATCATTGGCTGTTCGACGTGACTTCGTTTGACCACTACTAGCCTGTTTATTAAGTTCTCAGACTATGTATTACATCAAATACGATCACGATGCGCTGAATGGTTGGTGCACTTTTAAAAGCTTAGTTTTTTTTTTGCCGATGACGTATGCATGTTTTTTTTTTTTTATTCTCATTATAATGTTTATATTACACATCTTCAACTACAGTGATACGTAATGTGAATAATAACAATATTAGCACCATTAGCGTGAATAATTTTGAATATCAAGAGCCTGACTTAAAACAACACAGTTACTCTATTGTTGGGAAAATAAGTGATATCAATGCAGAAATTATATCCAAGGAAACTGTATAAACAGACTATAAATCCTAATAATACATGCCTTACTGCTGGAACAGACTTACGGCTTTAAACATATTGCACATTGGATGTAACATCTTGTTAATGCTTGGTAATAATGTTTTTCATACATGCTGGTTACCAGCTGCTTACACTAACAAGGCAGTGGTTCAATAAAGACCAAATTTATATAAAATGATAATTTTCAAGTAAAGATAGAAAAGAGATGTTATTTATAGGAAAAGAATCGTTACTTAAAATAATTACTTTGAGCATTACATGTTTGCATCATCTATACAGAAGATACAAGCATCTATTAAATTCCAGAGTCGAACAATACGCTGTGAGTGAAATTCGGTAGACAGAAAATTTTAACTAGAGTTTCTGATAGATTGTACCTCTAATTTAAAAGTACATCATTATCAAACATTCCACCACGCTTGTAGGATGTTAAGTATACGTTAATAGTAAACATGTCTTTGAAATTTTTAGGCACTTAAACGTTAATTTAGAAGCTCAGAATTGTTTTGATTGAACAGCTGCATCTTTCTCGTCGATCCACCGTCTGTGTGGGTGTAAATAAATATGCATATGCATATATCACTGTCTTCCATAGTCATTACGTCAGACAGATTAAATTCATAGTGATACGTCTTATCAAAGCGGGAATTAAAGACAGGTCATCTAGGTTACCACCCTGAATCTTTGTTCTTGTTTCACATATTAGACGCATAATCACTTCCATTGCTATTAATTTTATACCATTTCATTAATCCAAACATGTTAGTGTTCAAGAAAATATACTGAAAGAAAAACAATACGTAATGTTGTCGTATAAACATTATTACGCTATTAGATATTGTGTTGCTGTTGCCGAATCAATCAAATGATATGTAGGCATCTCTTCTGTCGCGTATTACAAATATTGCAAAATCACAGTCACATATATAAAAAGAAGTTTTAAATAATTTAGCGTTAGTATATTTTGGTATATATTTGATTATTAGTGAGCGCTTGCAACCCGCGTCATTGAAGATAATAAGTTTGAGTCTGTGATTGCAGTAAGTTTCGTTAAGATTATGAAAGAAAATGTGTCAGATCATAGCGATTTTGTTTAGCCGCCTGTTCATATTAACCACATGTAACTGAGCGTCATATATAATCCTATTTGATTTGTAGATTTAGAATGTAGTGAATAATTATAAGGGACTTCGTTTTAGGTTTACCATCCTATGTAACTATATATGTATGTGTGTGCGCGTGTGTGTGTGTGTGTGTGTGTGTGTGTGTGTGTGTGTGTGTGTGCGTGTATATGTATGTATGTGTGCGTCTGTGTGTGAATGTATGTAAGTATAAATATGACAAATCATGACTAAGTTCTTTGAGAATCTCACTTATTTGTATAAATATGTAGCAAATCTCTTTGAAACAGCCACTTACCCTTTAGAACGTGAGAATGGATAGGCTGCACAGAGAAAAGGGACAGGAATATCTCAGCTGATTCGCTTTAGGATTTTATATACATAAACATCTACAAAACTTTCTTTTTGGTGCGGGCGGGTGCCAGTTATTTATCATTACTTGCACACGTTTTATAAACGCTGTAAGACATATATCGTTTTTATATATTATGTACGTAATTTAAGAAGACCATCGGACTCACATTTTATCTTTATATTTACTTTTCATATATATATACGTACGACAAGGGTAGGAGATACTGTTCGTTATGTAATTTAGAACTTTATTTCATATTATTCTCTAAGGGTAAGTTGATAAATAAACTAACAAATAATGCTCTAAAATGTACACATTTTCTAATACACACATTTCGCTGGTTTAAATAAATTGCAATATGACAGGGTATGACAGGATATTAGAGTACATTATACTGTAGTAGTTGATCTTTAGGCAGGTCATACTAATATAATTTACCAATAGCAGCGGGGATTTTGTAAAAACGTATGAAGATAATATAGTATAGATTTGCATGGTAATTGAGGATTAGCTATAATTTATAGTACATTATAGTATAATATTAGGTCTTAAGGTAGGCCACATCAGTGTATAATTTACCAATAGCAGCTGTGGTTCTTGCAAAAGCTCCTAGAGATAATAATTCCAATTGTAATTGAGGGTTGTTTATAATTTATAGTACAGTGGAGTATAATATTAGGTCTTAAGGCAGGCCATAATCAATGTACAATTTACCAATAGCAGTCGTGGTTTTTACAATAGCTCCTAGGATAATATAGTATAAATTTCTATTGGAATAGAGGATTGTTTATAAATTATCAACATTATTCATAGTATTACAAAGGGTTGTCTCCCCTTAATGGACCTTTGCATAGGAAGGAACTAATTTAACGAGTCATTTAACGACAAATTTAAATATGGACGAAACCTAGAAATGTGGTATTTACCTCTTATTCTTGACCTCTATTTGATTTTTTTTTTGTTCTCAAATGTATTTCCCTGAAGACGTGTAAGGCAAATTATATGTTTGACTTAAATTTGACAGTCAACTATAGCCTTATACAGAAATGTTTACATAGGAATATATTTCAATAATAATGGATATTAGCGTCAAAACCCTCTTTTAAATTTAAAACTTTGTATATATATATATATATATATATATATATATATATATCTGATTTTATTTTCAAATAAAACTATTCACCGATGAACGATAACATTTCCACCATTTCACCTTTACACAATGGCGAAGGAATCTGCTCACGGGAAATAGCATTTCGCATATGTGTAAATGAATTTTTCTTTTTTTTTATTTAGGTTTTTTTTTAAGAGTCTCATCCAAGGTGATTAATTCCGGTAATTTCCTTGTTATAACATCTGATATAATTTCAAAGTAAACGATTTGCCAGTGATATGACATAACTTTTTTTCTAATACGTTTTGGCTTTCATATATTTCCACTCAAACTGAATTAAATGTTCCCAGCAATATAGCTCTTAAAGCATTATAATGCATGCTTTCACCTCAAGAAATTTAGGCAACATTTAAGGATAACAACTGACGTGCAATTACTTCCGAAAATATCATACAGGCTACAAAGTTGGTGATCACTGATCAGGAACAATGAGAATAGAATAACAAAATATGGAAATTGTTATGGAAGTAAAAAGAAAATAATCAAAATTCGTATGCTGATGTGAAGTTATAGTCATCAACATGTTTATGTAGAGCGCATGCGGCAAAAAAATGATGTACTGCAATCATAAACTATATTCAGGTGTAGCTTCAGTTGACAATTTGTGATATTTCAGTTGCTGGCGAATATTTTATGCCCGTTATATTGGGGACGAAACCTCGATTTACTTTAAAACGAAGGACGTTGAGGTATCGTTTATCGCATAGGAGACACACGTATATGTCCCTACATTCACACATACACATAAATCGTACATAAATGCATATTTGTGTATCTTTATATATATATATATATATATATATTTACAGAGAGAGAATGAGAGAGATTGCGAGAGGCTAAATTACTCGCATAAACATGTTATAAGAACATACATTCAATATGATCGAGTGAAGAACATTGTGGATGACCTAAAAATACGCATAGCAGCGATATTAGAAAATAAACCGCGTTATTTTCCTTTCATTTGAGACCCCAAAATACCGGCATGCTTTGATGTGGAAATACGTTGGCCACTTTAGATCACATGTGCTAAAAATAAATAAATGGCTTGGAGATATGTATATACCCTTAACTCCTGTACATCAAAAGCGTATTAGGCTTTATACTAAATTGTAGCAGTTGGACTGGATAAGTTTGAACCCGCTAGTATTTTCATATCTGGAGAAGGGACATAGCTTTCTAACTTATTCAGTAATTATCTTATGCATAGTGTGTATATGAAGGACAACTAACAGAAGGATATATTTTTACAGTATTACGAATAAGCTCTAACTGATATATATATATATATATATACAGAGAGAGAGAGAGAGACAGAGAGACAGAGAGACAGAGAGAGAGAGATACAGAGAGAGAGAGTGAGAGATGTTATCGGTGAAAGTAGTGATGAATTTAAACAATTTGTCAAGACAAGACTTTTATTTAAATGCATTTAATTCAATCTAAAAACTAAAAATAGTAAAATAATAGAAAGCTGGTAAAGATGTTAAAGTTAGCTGTTTCTGATATATCCCAGCCATTGGATTATCGTATTGCTTAAATACTCTATCAAGCAAGTATTTCGTCATTGGAGTAACGTATGAAGAAAGTGCATTAGTGTGTGTTTTTTTGTATTCGTGAAAGTGAATACCTATTGCAGCACTCAGAACGCATACATAGTACTTTTGGTAACCTTGAACAAAACTTCTCCTATCGTATACATTCATACAAGACGAAGACGAAGAAGATATATATATATATA
>NC_068983.1:130361911-130362523 GCF_001194135.2 Octopus bimaculoides | reverse complement strand
ATATATGTAGGTATATGTAGGTATATGTATAAATGGTACGATGAGACAGACGTGGTGTCGGAAAATGTGCGCTTGTAAATTCATGTCTTAATAAATGTTTTTGCAACTATCAGATAATGCACTTTTAATTCTTTGGAACAGGATCGTCTCCTGCACAGCCCGATGCCATGTGTATAATATTTCTGAAATTCTAAATATTGTGCAAGCTGTACCACCCTCTCCTTCATAAAATTCATTATACTTGTGCAATATCTAAGTAAATATCTTTGGGAGGCATGCGTTTACTAGGAAATCGATCATGAAATTCTACTGATATTGGGTATCATATGAGCACCACTTAAGTATTGCTGCATACTTGTTCATTTTAATGATCAGGTCTTCCGAGTCTAAGCACATAAAATATGATATTACCATTCCGCAGAAAAGCTGATTGAGCACTTGACTGTTTTAACATCATGCATCCCTCTAATAACCTTCCTGGTCCAACATATATATATATATATATGTGTGTGTGTGTGTGTGTGTGTGTGTGTGTGTGTGTGTGTGTGTGTGTGTGTGTGTGAGTGCGTGTGTGTGTATCCATCTATCTATCTATCTTAATGTATATTATAT
>NC_068983.1:130359265-130361784 GCF_001194135.2 Octopus bimaculoides | reverse complement strand
CCACTTAAGTATTGCTGCATACTTGTTCATTTTAATGATCAGGTCTTCCGAGTCTAAGCACATAAAATATGATATTACCATTCCGCAGAAAAGCTGATTGAGCACTTGACTGTTTTAACATCATGCATCCCTCTAATAACCTTCCTGGTCCAACATATATATATATATATATGAAGTGATAGCGATAGTGCAAGAAAGAGAGTGAGAGGTACAGGAATGTATGTGTGTGTGAGTTTGTACATCTATACGCATACATGTATTTATATGTATGTAAATATAGTGTAAGAATTCGTGAATGAAAATTTAGCTTGACACTTAATATTCTGCTCTGTATATATTCTGGGTGCGGGTATGTGTGTGTGTGTGTGTGTGTGTGTGTGTTTCCGTATATAAACAATGCGTTTTTACACAGTATGTGTCTATACAGTCAATTCTTATTGAAAAATCGCAGATGATGCAAAATAATCTGTGATGACCTTTATATCTAAATGTAAATACTGTATTCCGAAGAAAAGCAGTACACCAGGTACTTATTACGTGTACCAAGAGACGGTTTAAGACCCAACGAACCCCTAATCACTATAAAGGTTTCGGTGCCACACTAAAATATTATGCAATTTATATATGAACAATAGCAAACCATAAAATGAATTTTTACTTTTCAAAACGAAAAGCAAAAAAGAGTAAGAGGGAAAATAATGTTTGTTTCTTTTTTGTATACTTTCACATTATTTATATTTGAATAGTTTCCCCTTACTTTTTTGAATTGCATAGTCTTTACTCTTTTACTCTTTTACTTGTTTCACTTATTTGACTGTGGCCACGCTGGAGCACCGCCTTTAGTCGAAGAAATCGACCCCATCACTCATTCTGTTTAAGCTTAGTACTTATTCTATCACTCTCACAAGGCTTTGGTCGGCCCGAGGCTATAGTAGAAGAAACTTGCCCAAGGTGCCACTCAGTGGGACTGAAAACAGAAATATGGTAAGCAAGCTACTTAATACAGGGCCACTCCTACGCCAGATCCTCAAAATTAATCTCAGGCAACACTACTGCATCTATACTCAATAGAGATAAAGGAACCACGAATATTATTTCAACAATTTTAAAGTGAATTCTTTTGTGCCATAAACCATTGAACATTTCTATGGTGAACCCCCCTCCCCTTGATGACCTAAGCATATACGTATTTTGCTCAACGGATAATCCAGCCCTGCTTGTACCTATTTAACTCGGTTGGGGTTGAACGTTGATCGAACTCAACCCAAAATAATTATATATGTAGATAAAGCCAAATATATAAAGTGAGAAAGGCAGTTAGACAGAAAGGGTGAGATGTAAATATATTGATGCGACCGCCGAAAAACAAAATAACGTTATGTCCCTATTCTACGAGCTGAGTTTGAAACCGTTTTCTAGTGGGTCAGGGCATTGGTATTTCCTTTGTCCTGTCAACAAGCATGGTTATGTATAGCGTAGGAGTGTGATCTCTGACCCTTTCCGATCATCGAAAGTTTAAAAAAACAAATAGGAGCAGTACTAAACTGACCCAGCTTTGGAGGGAGTAACGTAGCACTGTTGGGTACGGTATCTGTCATAAATACGAGATCATAGATTTGGTTAACGCATTTGGTGTAAACACAGCAGCCAGTGAAGATGGACAGGGCAGTTGGTGTACAAGCGGCTGAAATGGATAGAAGGCAGATAGTATGTGACAGCCAGCAGTGAGTGAAGAGAAGCAAGATGAACAGAGAGGCTGAGAGAAAGAGGTTAAGAGAGAGAGGCTATTGACACAAGGTACCGGTGATCTAAATGGGTAGAGTCAGTGAGAGAGAGGGAACTGTGGCAGGCAAAAGTGATGTATTGGCAGATTGTAGTGGGCTGCGTTGTTCAGTTCTTGTCGATATAGTGGGAGATTTGAAGGAAGTAATTTGTTACGGTAAATGTTTTGCTTATAATTTTTGAAGAAAGATGTGCTTGCGTCGTTATATGCTCTTGTGGAGAAAAGAAAGACAAAGAACTTTGCTAACTCTTGTTAAATGGTTGAAAAGAAAAGAGAGAAAATTGTTGTTACTTGTTGTTAAAAGAAAAGAAAAACAAAAGAAGCAAAAATACCTTTCAATTGACTCTTGATACACGAACTTTGATTGTAACTTTATTATGATGTAATGATTGAAAACCTTTGTAATGTTAAATGCTTGGAAACTATTTTTAAATGCCACAAGTGTTATTTCAAAAGCAAGTATTATGAATTATTGCTATGCAATGTTGTTTTGTTTTGCTAGGAGAAAAAAAAAGTTAGTTTGACTACGCAACGTATGGTCTGTGTTATTTCTTCTTTTCCTTTCTGTTGTCGTCGTTACGTGCTCCGCTGGGCTTAATGGCGAACATCCTGACTCACTGAGCGTCGACGTTCGCGCGTGTGGTTTTCTCTTCGTTGAGGTGCTTCACGCGGGCGTTCGTAACAATATATTTGTAAATACATACTTTTATTAATTAGCTATATATATATATACATA
>NC_068983.1:130355736-130359100 GCF_001194135.2 Octopus bimaculoides | reverse complement strand
TATATATATTGATGCACGTATTTATTTATAATCCAATGCACTCTCAAATGGAAGAAAGTAAGAGAAATGTGCATGATCATGAAATGTTTAAAATAAAGGGGGCAATTAAAACCAATAAAGAACAATTCGAATACTCGGAATATAGAAGTAAATAGTAAAGATAGGAAGTGAAAGTTACTGGCATTTCTAACCCTCGCTCAACCTAAAAATATCAGCCCATCTTTGGTAGTTTTCCGGCCCGGCCTGTAGCAATAGAGTTCTCCGGTGTTCTTGACCCTTGGACTACATATCTGCGCACTGCGTTCCGTAAAGCGATGGAATTTACACTAGTGCAATTCATAGGAGTCGACAGGCTGTTCATGTGCGTCTTGTATGCTAACTTCCGGTGCAACACCTATTAGGTTTACTCTAAGTGTAATGCCTCTTAAGTACAGTTTCTGCTCACGCAACAGGTTTACATAGACTACGAACTTCATATTAATATTTATATATCAGTTGCCAGTAATGTGTTTAATATGCAAATTGGCCTAGCCAATAATGTCGTATAGGTAATCTTGGTGGGTATATAGGCAATGATTTCGTGGTTATTTGCTGGGTTAGATGCGGTGCTGATGAAAAAATAATAATACTTGACATATTCATATACACCTCGTAAATAGATAGGATTGCGGCATAACTACAGATTTTTGCCCAACCCCCGACTTTGATCATAACTTTTTGCCCACCTCCCACCGCGTTTGGATGATCATAACTTTCAGAAAAATAATTATGTTTTAACGAAATTTTCTACGAATATCTACTATATCACGTAAATTCCGAATATATAAAAGTTTAAGGAGGAAAGTGTTTAAGAAGGGGGTGGAGTGGGGAAAAGGAAATATGGACCACTTGTTCCGAAACATCCCCAATTGTTTTCTCCCAAAATTCGTATGTCCTGCGAATCTACATAGTCCGAGGTATGTTTGTATACCATTTTCATAAAAAATATCCATTTTCCTGAAAGTTAAGATGAATTGAATTGCACTTCGGTGAATTTTCCGAAATTCCTACACCCCACTCACCCCTTCCTAAAACACTTTTCCCCTCAATATTCTGCATATACAACGTGTACATGATACAACACATATTCGTAGAATATGTCAACAGAAAATATCCATTTTTCTGGAAGTTATGATCATCCAAAATCGGGGGACAGAAATTTGTAGTTATTCCGTATGTGCAAGAACGACAAGATATGTTAAATTATAATTAGAAAGGCTGCACTTAACTTCTAAAATCATATGTAAAATGCATGTACGTGTACATTATTACATATACATCAATGTAGGTTAAAGATCCAAGTATATTTAGAAGGACAACAAGAAAATTTTAAGTGTATTTCAGACCTTTCATTTCATAGCTCCTTTCGTAAATCAGAAAACATCACCTAATTCCTAGAACTAATGCTATCAAAGAATTATTTTGAAATACAAATTACAAGTTGAAACTTCGCACCCATTAAGTGAAAGAAATCTGCTTTATCACGTACATTTATTGACAGAGTAAAATGTCACGAAACTTTGCATATATTAAGGCTTATAGAATGCACATATATCAGGCATAGCATTGTCGGCCGCATCTCAGCTTCGCTGCTTCATGAAAGTATAACAAAGCTTGGATTAACGTTTAAAATTTGACAACTGAGAAGGTATTTGAGTTTATTACAATTAATATAGTTGGGAAAACTTATATATATACCTAGGTCGCATTATTGTCCAGATTTTAAAGAAAATTCCGCAAGTGGGCTAATTATTCATTCGCTTTCTGATAATGATATTAATTTTTAAGATATTTGTTTTTGCTCCTAGAATACTTAGATGAAAAAATCATGCATATCTGACTTCCTAGGATATGCCTGACGACAAAATCATTTACTTTCTTAATTTACCTGATACATATCATTTCTGTAAATATAAATATCACCAGTTATTGTGTATGATACATTTATATTTCCCAACAGGATAACTACTAAAAAACTACGATGAAGTTGATATAATTTTGCATCGAGAATTGTTCTTCCAAGTGAAGTCTGCACTAGACTACCAAGGACGAATAACCTAAAAGACCTGTATACGCAATTAACGGTCAAGTTTAAGTCATATCGATTTTATTCTGCTGCTGAGAAGAGTTTTAATGTTAATGCAAATTACTATAATGGAAATTTGTGCAGAAACCGATATCAAGGGTTATTAGAGATTTGACAATTAAACCGAATAATTCAGAATTCAGAAACCTAAAGCTTGATTCACATGGTAGAGATATCGATAATTACTCACGTAAACGGGCTTGGTAACTGTGTAAGGATGACAAAATTACTCCTTTTATGTGTGGTAATAGTATGTATGGGATGAGAAATAACCAAAATAAGGTATCAGGAATAATTTTTGATAATATTACTATCAATATTAACAGTGTACATATGGAGATCGTAGCAACACTGGTAAAATTAAGGAAATCGATACATAGAATAGATTGATGTACGAGGTAGCTATGAAAAATAACCCAATCATAAAAAAAGAATATTCTTTAGTTTATAATATATTTAGTTACTGCGATTATATTGTTTTACCTGCTTCCAATAACTGAGAAATATGAGATATCTAACTTTGTATAATAGACTATTTACTCTATAGGCAACACAAATAGAAAGTGCAAATATATTTTTGAGAATACTTATGTATTACTTCCTCGCTAACTATGCATTAGTACTAAACAGTGAATCTTTGCTATAGAAAAAACTGAGTCCCTATTACAATAGTAGGAAGATTAACTAGTAGTAAACACAGCAACAGCGATTGAACGAAGGCGCTAGTTGAGGTGGGTTTAGGAACTACTGCGTTAGAGAATGGTAATGTTATGCACATGTGTACGAATGCAAATTATTTTGAGGAAGCAGAGATTATTGGGAAGAACCACATAAGTTAGGAAAACATGAACAGACGGCGCATTAAGAACTTGATCAGAGGTTACTTTAATAAGGACGAAAAGAACAGCCCAGGATGGATGAAAAATAACGTAGTTTCTTCAAAGCAGTTATTCTCGAACGCTTAGCTGAGGAGCCCTAAATCCCTGGAAGAATAAATAATCCTGGAAACATAATACACATATTTCATAATGGATTTGTATAAATATAGATAAAATATAATAAATACATATAAAGATGAAGAGAGTGAGAAAGAGAGAAGAGAGGAGAGAGATAGAGATAGGCGTCACGTGTACTCATGATTCACTTCTGAAATATATATATATATATATATATATATATATCAGTCGATCAAGAGATATTTTGGAAACAAGAATCAAAATATACAATCTTTAAGTCTAC
>NC_068983.1:130353136-130355682 GCF_001194135.2 Octopus bimaculoides | reverse complement strand
ATATATATATATATATATATATATAAAAAGACTAGACAAGGTTGAATAAGAAATATACCTTCGAAAGTTATATTCTAATACTATCTTCGTAATTTTATCATTTCTTTTATTTATCTCCATTTTACGAATATACAAACTTTTAAGACAAGACTTGCGTTCTGTAATAAATAATTCAAAATTGTCTTTCTACTCCTATTTTATTTTATTTTTCCATAAACATTATGTGATGGAAAAATTACTGCAACAGCTGTAGGCGTACGTATGTTGAAGCATCAATGATATTGTTTTCTCAGTTTATTTCACATAACGACTCAGATATATGAAATGGCACATGCTTATAGACACATACATGCTCACACACACACAGAAACACTCATGCACGCACACATACACACAAACACACACACATATGTACTGTAAACTTTAACATTTTCATTTAGTTAGATCTAAAACGTAAGAAAAATTCTGTTTGACATGAGTATTAGTCGTTCTAGCAGTTTATGAGGCCAATGAATTAATGTACTTTAAAAGAAATCTAAATTTAAAACTTAATTTTACATGTATTTCCAAATGCAAATGTGTTTGCAGGAATTCTAGTAATGGTCGTTTATCCCCCAAAACCATTGGTTTTATGTGGTACGCTCTACTTTCATCCTTCTTATCTGTAATTCATAGAACAGCTACAATGTAGCATTACAAACCGCGTTATTAAAATTCATTAACAGTTGGTTGAATTTGAAGATATAAAATGTTGAGAGTTTGTATATTGGTCAAATATTCAAATGGGTGACAAGTTCTGACATTTTTCATGCAGAAATATATTTCAAAAATTCCTCACTATTAGTCTATCAAAACAGCTAACATTTTGGACGGAACTAGGGAAATTATACTAATTCGATTATATAGGAACTGAATGTAAACTGAAAAGCTTACAGCAGCTGATTACAAGGAATAACTTCAAATTATGGAGCGAAAATTCGCTTAATTTCGACAATTTCCGAAAATGTTCATTACTTTGGTGATGTCAGCACCATACCTTGCTGAAGCGTAAATGAGTAGCCATGAAAAAAGGATACAGACAATAAAAGAAGGCAAGTATGCATTGAGTGAATGTATAAACATTTAACAATAAGCAAATATGCTTTTAAATATGCATACATATTACATTTTAAAATAATGGTGTCCGATTGAAAGAATATATTACTGCGAAATCAAGCGGCGGGTTTCTTAACAAATACATATTCATAGATCTTCCGCTGTGTCAACATTTTCTTCCTGTACGTTGTACAGTAATTCTGTCTTTGTTACGTTTATGGCATAGGCATATCAAAGGTTTTCTTCAATTAAAAAAGGTTTGTAAACTCAGTGAACCAAAGAACGCATGTTGAGAACGCGTTATCAGTTCAACTTCGTATATTATCATTTTTAAAATCGATTTTTTGACATCATGGACTTCTAATTCAATGATTATTAAATTAAGAATACTTCATTAGCTGATGAATTCTTCTTCGTTGAAATGCACAGTTTTCTTTAAATCAATAAACATTTAAGTTTTAATGACATCATATGATTTCATGAGATATGATTCAAAATTATATGAATATCAGTGGTTTGTACGGTTCAAGAAATTGAAAAATAGTCAATTTGTAAAACCGCCATTCTGTTCAATGCACAGGAGACATTCAATAACAAAAGGAGCTCTCTTTCCCTAACCTAAGTCAAATCATGATTGACTTGATTCTTGATAAAATTTGATTTGTTTTTTTTTGTTCATTATAATGATACTTTTATACTACATTGAGAAGTTCGGTCGACTAACTGGTATGTGAAATAAAATTCTATTATCGTACAGTTATTAAAATTAATTCTTTCTCAACAATCCATCCCAAACGAAAACATTATATCGAGTCTGGCATTCTGCTACCACAATTTAACAAATATATTGCGTCTGGCCTTCTATATCGTAATCAATTTCTTATTGTGCTGTCGTTGTAAGGGGAAATAGAGCCTCGTATTGTAAGAGGAACCTATTAACGACATGGTTATGACTAAAAACCTAGGTCATATTAATTTCATAAATGAATGCAAAATCATGTTATGTGATATGTGTTTGATCGGAATTTACTATGGTAAGATTATATCTTTTCCCGTATGAAAACACTTATTTATTTCAGTTCTATATTTAAGAGATGAGGAATTATTTACATTATTTACATTATCTACATTTGACGGATATTCGTCCTCATCTTGTTTGTTGTTAACACAACGTTTCGGCTGATATACCCTCCAGCCTTCGTCAGGTGTCTTGGGGAAATTTCGAACCTGGGTTCTCATTCCTATCGATGTTACTATTATTATTATAATATTATTATTATTATTATGTTATTATTATTAATCAGGTCGCTGCCGTGAATCGAACTCGGAACCTTGGGGTTAGTAGCCCGCGCTCTTAACCACTACGCCATATGCCCGTGGGCAGTTATGGGGTGAATTTTAAGGCTTATAAATCTATTATTTTTCTATCCTTCCTCAATACCGGTTCCCAT
>NC_068983.1:130351092-130351915 GCF_001194135.2 Octopus bimaculoides | reverse complement strand
TATATATATACGTCCATTTATTTGTTGGAATGTTTTTACTCTTGTACAATAAAAGGTTTGTAAATCAATGAATATGTGTTTTATATTTTAGACGGGTAATATGTAAACAAGCAGTAAGATGCTGATATTGATCATATGAAAACTAAGCTCGGCATCTGTAACTAATTTATGAATTGTTATTCTCGTGCTTATAGTCAACATATAATTTCATTGTTTTCATTGATGCATTTGTGTGTGTAATTTACTACAAAGGACTCCATTAACACATATCTAGATAGCGAACGGAGCTTAAAATAATGTACTACCCATGTACCCTTCAAATATTCTTGTTTTGAAACGGAATCAATCCTTCATTTAGATCTCGTTAGGTATGTTACTATGCATTAACATATACTTATACGTGCGTGTAGGTGTCCATATGTGTGTCCGTGCATGGATTTATATACATATATCCCCATGTATGAATGTATACATATATAAGTGCGCCCGCGTGTGTGTGTGTGTGGCTGGGTTCATATGTGTGTATGTATAAAAAATGTACGTGTATATATATATATGTATAGGAGTGGCTGTGTGGTAAGTAGCTTGCTTACCAACCACATGGTCCCGGGTTCAGTCCCACTGCGTGGCATCTTGGGCAAGTGCCTTCTACTATAGCCTCGGGCCGACCAATGCCTTGTGAGTGGATTTGGTAGACGGAAACTGAAAGAAGCCCGTCGTATATGTGTATATATATGTGTATGTGTGTGTGTGTGTTTGTATGTCTGTGTTTGTCCCCCCAACATCGCTTGACAACCGATGCTGGTGTGTTTATGTCCCCGTA
>NC_068983.1:130348778-130350654 GCF_001194135.2 Octopus bimaculoides | reverse complement strand
TATATATATATGTACACACACACACACACACACACACACACACACACACACATATATATATATATGTATATATATATATAATAGAGATGTGTGTGTATTCGCTTTTCACGCGCAAACAGCTTTACCAATTGCTTCCAAACTTCCGGAGATATGTTAGGCTCTTCATTTTTTATTAAAAAATACTTATTGCTTTATATCTATGATTCACTTCTTTAAAAACGTTTCTCAATGTCACCTTCCGATATTGACATAAAAACGTTGAAGTCCCTTGCTCTCAATGTTCACTGCTTGTAAACAACTATCATGAATTACTGAAAGAGATATTTACTAAGTTCAACAATTCAAATATTCGCTATAAGATAGTTTTTAACGTGCTTTTATTTATGCATTTCTTCTTTCCGTGTTTATCTCATTAATTGTTTGCACTGCACTCTCTGTCTTACGCGCACGCACACACGCACACAAACATGCGCACGCGCACACACACTTCAGGTTTGACTTTGTTCTGAAGTCGCATATTTCGTTAATTTCCGTAAAAATTTTACTCATTTTCATTTTGCACGCCGTGTTTAGCTTTGTGTATTTGTAGTTACTCACCCACGCACACGTGTTATTTTGTATGAACATTTGTATACATTTATGCATGTGTGTGTGTCTGTTTATCAGTGAGTGAAGGGGTGCGTTGTCATGTATACGTACAGAGAGAGCGATGTCTAAGTGTCACTCTCTCTCGCACACACACACATGCCAGAAAGACGTATGCCTATTTGTTCATAATATGTATACATGACTACACACTTTCTCTCATTCTCTTTCTCTCTCTTTTGATTTCTCTCTCTTTTAATTACTCTCTTTCTCACTCTCTCTCTCTCTCTTTTGATTTCTCTCTTTCTCTCTCTCTCTCTCAAACACGTCCATTTCATCTGATGTTTGATACTGTATGTTCATGTATATATTTGTGCGAGTGTATATATTTGTGTGGGGTATTGTCAAAAAATCTATCAAGATTAAATTGAAGCGATATCATGAGATTTGATAAAGGAAATCTTAAATGAAGATGTTATCCGACAATTAAAGGGGTGAGTCATTAGTAGACCATTGATAATGATCCGGGGAAAATTTTATCATGGGATACTATTGTTAAATATTTTAAACAATATGGCCATATTGAATAAAGTTAAGATTTAGGTTTGTTCAGAAGATTATTAAGAAGAATATTAGAACAAAAGAAAAAAAGGTTTTTTGAATACTTTTGAGTATATACCACATTTTACCACAATAGAGGGAAGAAAAGAAATTACATAGAAATCCTTTAACATTTATACGTATTATATGCTTAAATAATAACTTATTAGATAGTATCTGTGAAGATTGATCAATTGGTATTTACTGGTACTTAATAGAGAAGTACGAAGTTAAAAGATCATGCTAACTATATAATAATTAAATTATAATCTAAGCAGTTTATTTTAAGTATATTTATATGTATGTATGTATGCATGTATGTATGTATGTCCTCTGGAGGACATTCGTCCTCAGCCGCCTAGATTACTGCTCACAGCTGTGGTCACCCACCAGTCTGAAATTAACAGCAGACCTTGAAGCAATCCAGAGGAGATTCATAAAGAAGATTGTCTCTTCGCAACTGCTCAGCTACTGGGAAAAGCTGAAACAGCTAAGACTCTACTCCCTGGAAAGAAGGCGGGAGAGGTATGCAGTAATATACATCTGGAAGATCCTGAAAGGAATTATGCCAAATTTTGGCATTGAAAGCTACACCAATGCCAGAACGGGACGACACTGCATAGTGCCAAAGATCCCAGGAATGCCATCGCGCTTCAGGACCAGTGACTGCAACAGCTTGGGATTCAGGGGC
>NC_068983.1:130339009-130341209 GCF_001194135.2 Octopus bimaculoides | reverse complement strand
GAAAACCTTAGCCATATTCGTTTTAAAGAATATGGCTAGGAACGAGGAAGATATGTTTGCATTTTTGGAAATAAGGCTCTAAATAGAGCTATTTCCGATTTGAAAAATATATGTTCACGAAGTATTTTGTGTTATACACAACTTATACAAAATTTTAAAACAAAATAGGTCTTTTAAGAGGTGAAAAATGCAACTTACATGGGAGCCGATGTGTCTACCGTCCGTCCATGATGATAGATAGATAGATAGATAGATAGATAGATAGATAGATAGATAGATAGATAGATAGATAGATAGATACTTCATTCCTTATGTGTATGAGAAATTTAACGTAAGGTGCCTAAATACAATTTCTAACAACTGTTTCTGTAATAAGATTCTTGCCGTGAGAGCTGGATGCTCACTCAGCAGAAACAGCTATACCTAATGGAAAAGATTACGCTACTCTTACTTTTTTATTATTCATTATATTCGAAATTTCGCTCTGCTCTTGTTTAATTGCTTATTCGAAAGTATATGTAAAATGACCTTCACCTACTAGTTATTAGCGTCGATTTGCCTACAGGAAATCATAACATATGTATATATATATCTGTATGTAAGTGTGTGTGTTTGTGCGTATGTGTTTGCGTGTATGTCTGTGTCTTTGTGTACCTACGTGCGTGCGTTTGTGTTTTGTGTGCATACACAACATTGTTTGAATATATATATATAAATATAGATGAAGGACATATGGAGTTCATGCCATTGACATCTGATATCTAGTTAATAACTAGGCGTATAAAATTTACCATACGTGAAACATTTATAATCTTGTACATCTTTAAGTACATTCCTACAATAATATCAACGTACATGTCTCTACAATGCTTTGTTTAATGAGGTACTGTTCAAGTAAGAGTCAACTAACTAGACGCGCAGAGACTCTTGTGTTTTGAAAGCGGATCGTTAAATTTGTTTTTGTATCGTTTGAATTTTTACTGTTATTTTCTTGCAATTAGTGACGAAACTAACTTTCACTTCATTAATATTCTACATCTTGAAAGCTTATCTACTATTACAGTCTACTAAATCCAAATTCAATTACTTGAAAATGTTTACTTTCCTCATACTTGTAACAATAGTAAAGTGTGCGAGGTTGTGAAACTGCAGTCAATCAGTAGCTAATTCCTATAATTATCTGCATTTCGCAGAAACCTTCAAGGTTTCTCTTTTCAAACAAAATGTACTATTTTATTTAGAGAGTGTTTTTACTTTCATACGGAGCTAGAATTTAAGAAGCAATATAAAGTAATACAAATATGTGAAACAAAATAACTCACTAGTACAGAATATATATGGACTCGACTATTTGGTGAAATACTATTTTATGTTTGCAACATAATATACTTTTTGCTCAATCATTCTTTGAAAAAGGTTTATCTCTATGCGTTTCATCTATTTCTATTTCCATTCTACACACACACACACACACACACACACACACATCTCATGCCATGTATGTTGAGTTTAATGAACCAATTATTGTGTACTGCAGAGATGCAATAAAGAGGAATTTTGTAAATGATCGGGAGTTTACAACTATGATATTCAATACATTTTCTACTGAGAGATAACTGGGAAGAAAGTATACCACTAACAACACAGAATCATTCTATTTAGTTGTTTTTTTTTTAATTTTATGTAATATTTTTAACAACCTGTATCACAATACAATCTTTTCAACGTTGCTTTTTCTTCAGCTCATCTTTAGTGGTAGCTGTAAACCTTGTATATTGATCCGAGTTAAAATAAGTTAAATTGTATGAGAAAGGAGAAAGAAAGTGTAAACCATTAAAAGTGATACACAATCTCTAACATATATGTATATAAATACAAGTGTGTGTTCATGTGTATGAGTGCATGTTTGTGCTTGTGTGTGCCTGGTGTGTGTGTATGTGCATGCGTTCGTGTGTATGTGTATATATTCTAAACATTTACGTTTCAAATAAATGAAAGCTAACTATGTTACTCCGAGTAAAAACTAATATATCAAGGCGAAGGTTTCATTCCATCGTTGCAATCCCCTGAATTCCATCTTCGTAGATATCTACATAAATTTAAGTTTGAATAAAGATTTAAAAAGATTACTTTAGAGCATTGGCTGGATATGATTTGTTTCCAATAGGCTGAGGAGCAGAATCATCGGTGTAGTATATAT
>NC_068983.1:130334497-130338964 GCF_001194135.2 Octopus bimaculoides | reverse complement strand
ATATATATATATATATATATATATATATATATAAGTCGTGTGATATTATGTACATATAATGCATAATATAACGTAAAGTTAAAAGTGAAATACATTTAAATACTAAAATATCTAACTGCAATCAAAATAAAACTCTAAATATATTATCTCTATACTACTGATCGGGTGACTATATTTGGATTAATGTTCAGAGAATACACATCTCACTTTACTCTACACTCTAGAAAGCTATCACATTAATAGTTATGTTAATTTACATGATTATACTTTGGCGACGACACCTCTACTTCACAGTGTATGAATCTGTGATATAAACCGCAATATTTAAAATCTTAGAAAAACTCCATGTAAACTATTGATTGGAGAATGAATTCAATTGGAGCGACCAACAAAACTTAAAACTAATATTTAGGAGACGCCCTCCATTGTTTATCACCGCATCAAAATCGTTGAAAAATATTGTTTTCATTAGAACTGAATCTTCATGTTACTTATTGCCATTTAACTCTTCAACATTGTTTTTTTTTTCATTCCTTGTATCATCGAGACTAATATCATTTTTTGACGATTCACGGATGAATGCTAAATAGATTTTCCATGACACCCTATCATTTCAAACATGTTACATTGTATATTCCCGTCCAGCGAGTCCAATGCGATAAAAATGTGGGAATTATAGTGACGTGTTATGTAATATTTGTTGTCCCTGTTAGGCATTACCGTTGAGAAAATAGTTGCAAAAGTAGAGGAATTTTTCAGCCGATGAAATAGTGTTCCTAAATTGGTGTTATATGATAATTTTGATTATGTATTTTCCATATATTCCTAACGGTTGTGAAAATTCAATGTTATTTAAACACAATTTTATGTTAAGTGGATCTATAAAAATGGATATATTGTAGTAATAATGCAAGATTCACATGAGGAAGTATATAATATTAATAGGAACCCTACTTTATATAAACTGATTATGTAAACCTATATCTATATGAAAATATATAAGTATGTGTATATTCCTTTATGTATATAAAAAGAAATGTGTGTGTGTGTGTGTATGTATGTGTGTGTATGTCTGTGTGTGTGTGTGTGTGTGTGTGTATGTATGTGTGTGTATGTCTGTGTGTGTGTGTGTGTGTGTGTGTGTGTGCAAATGTGTGTGAATTTATATGTATAATGTCTGTGTTTGTCTCTGCGTTTGAGCATTTATAAATGTTTACTTAAAAGTAAGTTATCGATTCGTGTTTGAATCTGCTGCGCAAACTATCTTATCGCTATGTGTATTGTCTGCTTCAATTCACATACAAAGACTCACATTGATGTAGGTGATTGTGTGTTAGATATGATCTAAACAGAACTGTTCATTTCAGACGAAGTCTGTAGATAGATAATGATTAGGACATACAAGCACGAAATATCAAAATGGGAACAAAGCTCCTAATTTGAATCAAACAGATTGTGGCACGCTATGATTACATTTATAATAATATCCTCAAAACAAAATTAGATTTCATCTACAGAAATATTTATCCTTTAAAAAAAAATGCGACATATCAATAAAGATCATTAATAAAATAACCCTTAACTTTCTTATTGTTGTTCAGATATGAATCAATTAATCAATCAGCTAATCAGAGCAGTGTCAATCTATTTAAGCTTCACTGTTGTTCTCCTTTGTTGTTGTTATTTTTCGCAACTAACTTAAAATCTCATTAGAGCCTTATACATACTTCAAAAAATATACAATCATGAAAGGAAACTAGGGATACAGAAGGGAAGAAAGCAACTTACACGCAGACATCCATAAATACACGCAAATATTTAAATATTCGAAAATCAGTTGCAATTCTATACACGCGCGCGCGTACAAATATGTGTATGTGTGTGACCTTCTATGTAAGGTGGTACAGTCAGAAGCTGATCGTAGGATCGATTCATTAGCCGGAATTCATTTTGCACCGTGGAAAACCTGCTTATTCTAATCAAAATGAGCATCACATATATGTGAACACACACACACACACACACACACACACACACACACACACACACACACACGCACACACACACACATACACAGATATATACATGTTTCTGTACATTAAATTTCGACTGCAATGATATGTTAAATAGAATGCAAACAATAGTATACGAATTTATTATTATTAAAGCTCATTACGATTTAAAATACAGATTTAATACGAGCACTTGGTGAGCTTGAAATTAATCTCCACATTATTTGCAGTACGTTAGTAATGCTCTTATTTTAGAAATGGCATTCATTTTGTAGAGTTCCCTACAGATATATTGGACATATATATTTATTCATTATTTATTTTGCTTATTTCATTCGTTAGACTTCGCCCAGGCTTGGACACCGCCTTTATAACAGCCACTTTGGAAGAATCGTTATATTAGAAGGCTGTAAACACATCAACACTAGTTATCAAGCTTCGGGAACGGAACACACAGATACAAAATTCCCCCCCCCCACACACACACACGCATACATGAACCCACGTACACATACATACGCGCTCGCACACACACACACATACCGTTCTCCCACAAGCGCGCACAAACATTTACCAACACAGACATGCACGCATATACAACTGCTATTTGTATGTATTATTTGTGACAATCGTATATCGCCTCTACAAAATTTATTAGAGAACACATTTTTCGTTTATTGTTTCTATTCATAAAGAAACAAGGGACTTTTATAATGCAGGAGATTCACCTAAACCAACCAGAACCCAAACAATAAAGTGCGTTTTAATTCTGGACACATTCTGATAATTTAAACATGAATATAAAATCGCTGTTCTTTTATATCATCGGTTAGCATCCTCTCCCTTAAGGATGTTATCCAGTAGTCATATGCTTGTCTCAAAGCTTAAGTCATGCAAGTGTAAGTACTCATTGTACACGTGGTCCACTACTGTGCTGTAACTTTGAGACACTTTATTGAGTGTGTCTCAGTCAAAGCTATGCAAGCCTAATAAATCTAAGAAGAGTGCACTTTCCTGTTTTTTTTTGGAAATCATCGCACAGATCATTTCCTGGTGTGAGCGCTGATCTGTGCCACACACATTATAATTCGAGCAAGAATCAAAGCAACTACGTATATTTTCATTCCGCTTATGTGCTGGTAGATTCTAACGTGTTTATCTGAAATTGTTAAATTGCACTGTAAGAGAGAATGTATTCCCTATAGATAATGTATGTTTAAAGCACAATATTCACCAGTGTAGAGGAACTCTGTGACACCGCAAATCTCCATCGTAAAAGCTACATGCACAGATGAATGCAACAGAATAATTACAAGTACGTGCTAATAAATGTCAGCAAAACATTGTTTGCTAATGCGTAGTGATGTCTGGCAAAAAATAATAATAGGTGAGGTTCAAGCAGAACAAGAAAAGTAGAAACGTTAATATGTCCATATACTCTGAAATACTTCTAGCAAACATGAAGATGATTAATGTGGCTTTTTCTCGTCAGCGGGCGATTCTTCCTTGTATTCGATGTGTACATAACACACACAAATCCCCGTTTTAAAGGGAATTGGAGCACGAACATATTTCGTAGTTGTTCAGTGTCTCCAAAGTCAAAAACTGATCCAGCCCTATGAATCTATCTAGAACGAATTTTAATATATATATATATGTGTTTGTGTGTGTGTATGTGTGTGTGTGTGTGTGTGTGTGCTTGTGTGGGTATGTGTGTGTGAGAGAGAGAGATAGAGAGAGAGAGAGAGTGAGTGTGTTTGTGTGTGTATATATACACACACGCAAAAATACACACACATATATATATATATATATATGTATGTATACAGGGAGCATTCACAAAGAGAAAAAAGACGAATACAGGTGGTGTAGACAACATATGTATTAGTGTTTGTCTCTCTTCTATTTCCTGGTAACACAGAATTTAGGAAGTATATTGAAAAAGCATGGAAGAGATACCTTGACGATTGCTTTATAATCTGGACAAAATCTCAAAACACTGTGGAAGAATTCAACATCCTCCTGAACAACCTACAACCATCCATCCAATTTACAAAGGAGATGAGCAGTACCGAATTACCATTTCTAGATATAATGGTAGTTAAAAAGAACACCGCCATTATCACAGATATATATTATAAAGACATAGATACACACCAATACCTGAATTTTAAATCGTCCTATCCACCCCATACAACTGTAGTTGGAGAAGGTTGTTAATTAAGTTCTCATATTCGGTTAAAATGGCTTACGTTTAAGCTGGTTCCCATGCATTTCCCTGAAGTGAAGATTACATTCTTATCAACATCACCTATTCCTATGGATGGTATAATTTGTAATCTTCGAAACATATGTTGGAAATAAAAGTATACAGTTAACATATGCGTTTTACTCCATTTACTAAATTTATATAAATATATATATATATAAATATATATATATATATATATATATA
>NC_068983.1:130332335-130334344 GCF_001194135.2 Octopus bimaculoides | reverse complement strand
TATATAAATTCAAAATAAACAACACGGATTTCAAAGATGATTGCAGTACGCACGTTTCATGCGACCCCGTTTATTTAAGTAATGCGAGCATTACTTTAAATGCAATATGAAGAGCAATCTTCAGCTGCACGAAAATGCAGAAAATAACAGTAGAATAGACATATTATAATTGTGGCAACATTTCAAATCCAAGTGGGAGAAAGAATACATAAAAATCCAAGTGGGAGGAATACATGAATCCATCTTTACATTGCCGAGTCTATGAGGCTAGGAATTGATTCTAGACAAAAGTTCTAACTGTCTCTGATTGTTTGTCTCTTATCTAGCGGTGATAGCATAAGGGACAATTACTTCTAAGGAAAGGGAAGGTGTATTCATGGACAAGGCTATAAATGAATTATATTATAAAGGTTTCCCTCGTCAGAGTCTTACCAGGTCATTTTACTACTATCAAAATGTTGAGGAATTAAAACCCTAGGTATATGGGTCAAATAGGTTTTTTTTTTCTTTTAGTCTGAATAGAGTATAGTATAGTTATACAGACAACAATATTAGTTTAACCAATATTTTCACAATAAGAGGTATGTTAAAATAAATAAAAAGAGATGTAATTATTTTATACAAAAATCATGAAATAATGTCAGTATTGAATTCAGGGGCTATAGGAGGGGTGTAAAGTTTAAGGATATTAGGTATATTGGGTTCATGAGAACTATTTTGAATTATCTTAAAAAAAAAAAAAATTATGGCTGAAAATAAAATAAAGATACTATTTAGGAGACACATAGGTGAGCTTTATTTTTATATTGAGAATAAAAAATGATTATCGGATTTATATTAGTTTATAATAATGTGTTTACAAAGGTTTAAGGGACTGAAAAAAGAAAAGATGCTAGGAAATAACAAGGATATTCAATTCAGGAACCTGATGATTGATTTAAATAGATTAAGTGTTAAGGTGAGAGATCAGGAATATATGTTATAAAGGTTCAATTATCAATTTAAAATTATGTGCTTATTGATAGCCCTAGATGACCATGGTAGAAGTAAAGTATTATAATTTGATAACTTTAGTTACATTATAAAGACCTATTTTAAAAAAAAATTAATAGTGCGAGTAGAGCAGTGTACACATGATACCCTAAGGTCTAATCTATTATTGATTAGATTAGGATTATTTCTAAGTTTATTTCTAAGATCATTTCTAACCTTATAGAAATAGTAGATATGGATGTGAATTGTGTTCTATGGAAATATATGAAATTTTTTAACTTAGAAATAATCCTAATCTCCTTAAACTTTACACCCCACCTATCGCCCCTGAATTCAATACTGACATTATTTCATGATTTTTGTATAGAATAATTACATCTCTTTTTATTTATTTTATTAACATACCTCTTATTGTGAAAATATTGGTTAAACTAATATTGTTGTCTGTATAACTATACTGATACTCTATTCAGACTAAAAGAAAGAAAAACTATTTGACCCATATACTTAGCGTTTTAATTCCTCAACATTTTGATAGTAGTAAAATGACCAGGTAAGACTCTGACGAGGGAAACCTTTATAATCTAATTCATTTATAGCCTTGTCCATGCATACACCTTCCCTTTCCTTAGAAGTAATTGTCCTTTATGCTATCACCACTAGATAAGAGACAAAAAATCAGAGACAGTTAGAACTTTTGTCTAGAATCAATTACTAGCCTGTATTCCACCCACTTGGATTTGAAATGTTGCCACAATTATAATATGTCTATTCTACTGTTATTTTCTGCATTTTCGTGCAGCTGAAGATTGCTCTTCATATTGCATTTAATGTAATGCTCGCATTACTTAAATACATGGGGTAGCATGAAACGTGCGTACTGCAATCATCTTTGAAATCCGTGTTGCTTATTTTTAATTTTTGATCACCTATCCTTTTGGAATGGTTTTTGTATAATACCATACCATACGATATTCTGGTGCCTACGCATAAGTACCATATTCAATCTTGAATCT
>NC_068983.1:130327741-130331977 GCF_001194135.2 Octopus bimaculoides | reverse complement strand
TAGATAGATAGATAGATAGATAGATACATATTATTAGTAATTAGACAACTATAGTTTAAGATTTTAATTTTTCGATAGAAGAAAGTACAAAGAAATGCTGATATTCGAAGAAGAAAATACCAAGTAGAATATTTTTCCTAAACTATGTTGCAAAGACATCAGAAAATAATATTGAATATAAAGTCTATGAAGAACATAAAGAAGATGGAAATATAAAGTCAAGAGAAGAATAATTAAGTTGGAATTAAAGGAAATCATGGGAGAAATAAGAGATTAAAAAGGAGTACAAAGGGGTGGAGAGGAAAAAATTGGTTACGATTATAAAAATGATAACGATGTAGTAGTAGTAGGAGGAGGAGGAGCAGCAGCAGCAGTAGTAGTAGTGGTGGTTTTTGTGGTGGCCGAGCAGGTTGATGAAGAAGAGGAAATTGAAGAGGGGTGATGGAAAGTGTAAGAAGAAGAAGAAGAAGAAGAAGAAGAAGAAATACCAGAGATAATTAACTGACCAAGTACTAGAGGAATTGGCATTCATTTGAATAAAAAAAGGAAACAATTCAAGAATCTTTATTTGAGAAATGCTGAATTTAAATAGAGTTGACGAGAGTTGCACTGTATATATGTGTGGAACAATTCAAAGTTTACATAGCCATTTAAATGAGGTAACCTAATAGAAATTGCATTTTAACTGCTACTGATATATTATTCGGTGTGGCTGTAAAGGAGACTGTATATATATATATATATATAGTAGTAAGCGGTTGCAGTCAAATATAGTAGTACACCATAAATTTGACGGTAGCATTGGCCGTTTTAATGAGCTTGATAGTGATTCTGGTAAATATCATCGTGATACTGATGATGATGCGAAGATGTGGATGATGGAGGACGTGCGGTATTGCTGCTACAGCTGCTGATGCTGTGTATAATGACGTTTCGAAAGATTGGTGACGATGAGGAGGATCAGAGCGATGTTGATTGTGGTGAGAAATTTCCTCTTGTTTGTTAATGCTGTTATTAATGCTGATAATTAATAATCATCAAAAACATTTCTCTGAATATTTTATTAATCATACATAATGCGCATTCAAGTTACCTCTATTTCCAGATTAGAATTACTTCTACTTCCATGTCTTTGTATTTTGAAAGTTTCTCCGCTTCTTTTCGAGAAACTTTGTCATCGGTTGGAATAGATGTATCGATTAGAAAGTACGTTTTTCTTGCTGATCTCTGACAACTATATCCGGCATATTTGTTGTTGTACAGCATTTCTCCCTCCGTATGTATCGACCTATCCCAGAGTGTGGTTGCTTTCTCATATTCGTTGTCCTTTTCTGGCATGTTCCTATACCGTCATTTTCTCTTGTTATTCCATAGCGTTGGCTTAGCTTCCAGTGTATATAGGTCCCTTCTTCGTCGTGTCTATAAATATACTCTTTGTGGACTGGGCAGCCAGAGTCAATATGATTTATTGTTTCTTGTCAATCCCCAACTATTCTGCAATTACTTAATGCATTTCATTACACGTTATTGGTAATTTCTTGAGGGAAGGCTTTGATATTGTGCTGCCATGGGGCCTGAGCTTCTCAAACTTTGATGGGGTTTTCTTATGTCTATTTCTCTTCTGTGTAGTTTAACCCAGTATTTTACCATGAAGTGGCTTTCCTTGCTATCGTCTTCTCACACCGCAGGGTTGTTTGTGCTTTGACGAGGATATCTTCCTTTAGCTGTTCTTTTACCTCAGGTATACATTGTTCTGTAATTTTCTATTTATGCAGTATTTTCCATCTCTTCCCTGTTGCTTGAGAGTGTTGATTGTCTACTAGTTTCATTAAGGATTTACAGATCCTTTCTCTTACTTCCTATTTTTGTCTGGATATTATTTATCCGTAAAGTTTGCTTGGCTGGTGCTGCTCCTGTTTGGATGGGTTTTAGGGGGCATCTAGCTTAGCTTCTTTTCTGGCCACGGAGGCTGCTGCGCATATCATATAATTTATCCTGGACAAATTCACATTTATTTCTGTGGCTATTATTACTGTGACAGCCAGGTTCATGTTATTTACTGTTGATATTGCCTCATTATCGATTTTAATAACTGTGGTTTCGCACTTCTGTAAAATAAGCGTGTAATGATTGAAATACATCCCACGTGTTTCTTTATGCATTTTTAATTTTATTTGTGGAACATGAGGAATAACGCTCGGCCTTTATTTTGATGGGCCTCATTTTCGTAGGGTGCTAGTGCGTTAATTTGTGGTGTTAACTGGTTTTGCACGTTTTGTTATTCGTAGTTTTAGTGTAATAAGTTTGAAGTACGTACTTTCCATTTGTTATTCTTGGGCTGAATAATACGGGTATTATATAATTTAGCTTTCATTTCTTTTCTGTATAGTGTTGGGGGCCGAGATTCTCTGATGCTAACTGGATCGTAATGTGGCGAACGAGTAGTAGTAGTAGTAGTAGTAGTAGTAGTAGTAGTAGTAGTAGTAGCATTTTACTTATAATCATTAACATTATACGTATGCTTCTTTTCTTGTGATAGTAATGACACTGACATTGGAAGTGATGATGATAATGATAATTTTTACCATGATAATGAGGAGGAAATGACGGTGGTGCTGATGCAGGTGACACAGAGGAGTACGAAGGAGACATCGAAGTTGACAATGCTGGTGATGATGATGATGATACCGATGACAACAGCGATGATGCCATTGTTTAAATCCGGCAGTTTAAAACAGCCGTTGGTGGGGATACTATTATATAAGTTTTTAATGTTGTAGTAAGCGTTAAATGGTTGTAATAAAAATGTTTGAATCTTTGGTTTCTTGTAAACAACAAGGAAACTAAGTTTACAACGAGTCAAAGACGTAAAGAGTAAAAATGAATAACATATTTCACTGAATTTACAATTACAAATGCCATTACGTGATGTAGTAGTTTATTTTTGTTTCTATTATTGCGCAGTCTGAGTGGGCAGCTCAGGCGACGAAAACTGTACGTTGATATACGTATAAAGAACTAACACTATTGCAAATTAGAAACGCTCCATGTGGTGACAAGCACTGGTTGAAAATCTGTCGTATCTCCCTGAAATCGCATTTAACTTTCTTTAAAAACGAAATATTATAAAATACTACATGATCTATAGTAACGATAAGTCCATCTCAAAGTGAACAATGTTTACTGCATGAATACTTCTCGTCAGAGGATTTCCACTTCAGGAACTGATCTAGGGACTGACAAAAGTAATTAATAAATTTAGCAAATATATCTCGACAGTTCCATTTCCTAATCATTTTTCAAAATAAATATATCCAATACAAGACGATGTGGCAGGATGGTTAGTGTGATATATACAATGCATTGGCTTATGTGTACTGGCTCCAGTTTCTCTGAGTTCAACACACACAAATGGTCAACTTTGCCTTTAAGCGAGAGGTGAAATCAATGAAAGTATGCCTGGTTTCCGTGGAGTAGTTAGGTGGTGATTCAAGTGTGGCAAATATTGAAAGAGGCCAAAATGATATGCTAGAGACTGTTGAAACGAATTAGTGAATGAAATGACTTGAGAAAGATATCCACAAGATGCTTTTCGATAGATATGGACTTGATCTGTAAGTTAAAGACCCAGCCTTACCTCTTTACAAAGCAAGCTAATATATATAAATTAAAATTAAGGTTCAACAAGAACTGTTTCACCACACAACGAAAATTAGAAATAGCAGTCAACACTTTTATTAGCATTCTCGGATTTAAAATTTTGAATTATAATTTTGATTTATAGTTCTTACCATATATATGTAAGAATTTATTTAATCCCTGATAGTAAACTGCAGTTTCTTATTTCTTTATTGCCCACAAGGGGCTAAACATAGAGGGGACAAACAAGGACAGACAAAGGGATTAAGTCGATTACGTCGACCCCAGTACGTAACTGATACTTAATTTATCGACCCCGAAAGGATGAAAGGCAAAGTCGACCTCAGCGGAATTTGAACTCAGAACGTAACAGCTGACGAAATCCCGCTAAACATTTCGCCCGGCGTGCTAACGTTTCAGCGGGATTACTTGAGGAAATGCTATTCTTGGATAATCGTTTTGATGCCGTCTGATCGAATTAATTATTCTTTTATTAGCATTCTCGGATTTAAAATTTTGAATTATAATTTTGATTTATAGTTCTTACCATATATATGTAAGAATTTATTTAATCCCTGATAGTAAACTGCAGTTTCT
>NC_068983.1:130326894-130327344 GCF_001194135.2 Octopus bimaculoides | reverse complement strand
TATGCATGTATGTATATAAAATAATAATAATAATAATAATAATAATAATAATAATAATAATACTAATGATAATAATAATAATATTATCAGGGATAAAAATCCAAATTTACAGGTAAAAACTCGACCGAAGTAGTAGCATTTATTGATATCTAATCTATTAGCATACGTGATGACATTCCGTCTAAGTGAAACTAAGAGAAACTCAGAAATACCTTTGGTTAGTGTCAAGGCTTGCAGTAAAACAACTGGGTGTGAGAGTCCATTAGCTGTTGTTTGTCATATCATCCTTCAAGGAAGGATTAGGCTGTTGAGAAATCTGCGTGTGCACGTGATTATTTGTGTTCTGACGTCTGCCTATATCGATAGAAATCAATATACACACACACACACACACACACACACACACACACACACACACATACACACACACACACACACACACACACATAT
>NC_068983.1:130321138-130326865 GCF_001194135.2 Octopus bimaculoides | reverse complement strand
ATATATATATATATATATATATATATATATATATATATATATATACCTATGTCTCTGTCTGTATGTATGACTATCTCTCTCTCTCTCTTTCTCTCTCTCTTCCGCTGCATGTCTGTCCATGTCTCTCTTTTTCTGTATGTGTGTGTGTGTGTGTGTGTGTGTGTGTGTGTATCTGTCTCTCTGTCCGTTAGTGTGATTCCGTTTGAAAATGTTCAACATAATTCCAAAGCATGTACTTTGAAGAAAGATAAACCAATATAATTGAGGTAAGGTACATACGGCACGCATGTCTTCTTCTATTGAGCTGTTTCCCATGAAAGATGCAACTTTTCTATTAGAATTCGATCTGTGATTTCTATTTATTCATATGTGTTTGACATGATCATATTGGGTAATCCTATAAGCAATGTGTTTTTTTTATATTTCTTTTTTTTTTCTCCAAAATTTGGATAAACAAAGTTCTTCTTTCATTTTCTACAATGCTCTTCCATCTCTATGGTAGACTGGCAAGGCTCCTTTTCTGAAATTCACTTGTCCGTGACGAAAAATACTCCTCCGGTGATGTTCTGACCTCGCGTACAGAATTCATATTTTTTCCGTCAAAACGGTTTTGAAGACAGTGGACTAAATGATAACCAGGTGGGGCAATGTCCGGCGACTATGGTGGGTGGTACATCGCTTCCATTCAAACTGCTCCAGCCTTTGGAATGTCATCCTAGCTGTATGTGGTCAAGCTTTATCTTGATGGAAGAACACCTTTGTCTTGAAACCAAAGAAGATCATTTTTCTTCTAGCGCTGCCTTGAATGACTAGTTGAATGATCAACTCCAAGCTTCTCTGATAGTTCCTCAACAGTTACGATTGGATTTTCTTCCACCAGGTTTCACAGGACGTCCTCATCGAGCTCTTCAGATTATCCAAGACGAGGCTCGTATTCTAGGCTGTAGTTTCTGGCTCGGAATTTCTACAACCACCGTTGACACTAGCTTAGGCTTATTGTGCCATCTCCATATATGCTGCATACCTCGCACTTTCCAATGCATTGTTGCCTTTATTGAACCCATAAAGCAAAATATGCCGAATATGCGTTTTTGTTAGTTCTAGTACAGATTTGAATAAATAACTGTTAAAATGGAACTGCACTCTTTTAAACTTGCACTAAGAATAAGTACAAGGCAAAATTACTATCTGCTTTTACAGCAAGTTCATGCAGGGTGTTTATCCTGTCCCCTTCCAACATTTAGTTCATGCATTATATATGAGACATCCCAATACATAATCACTTCTTTAATATTTTTTTGTGAATATAATGCGTTGTAGTTTCACGTCCCTGTATAAATGTTTTTATTACATGGCAAAGTTTTATTCTTAATCTAGCTGTTTCATTCTTTTTGATCTTTTTCCACTGAGGATTATATTGTTCAAAGTGTCTTCTTCAATTCTCATCAAATTTTCCGAATATTTGGCCGCGAAATTTACATAGGAATTAGCCACATGAACCCCCTACTTATTACGGTGTTGTCATTATATATGTTATATATTATAACGTCTGTCATAATGATGGATAAGTGGTTACGAGGGAACCCTTTGTATGACATTTCCATACTGACGTTCCTTTGGTGCTGTAATTTTGGGTTTGAATATCCTGCTGTTTGACTAATAACGTGTGGAATCTGAATTTCAGTCTTACTGTGTCTGTTAATGATACCTGTTATTATACACTTCTCATATTCCATAACAATCTCACTCAATGTCTATCATACTGATGGGCATTTTTACATCATTGATATGTAATACGTTTTTAGTATGAACTTTTGCTTATTTTCGGATGTGATTTAAACCGTCTTATCTTTTATTGTATATTTATTGCGAACAAAAATCAGACAATGGCCTACAGCATATATATCTTCGTTATTACCAACAAAATCACAAAACGGAATAAAATATTTTGTATTGATTTATAATGGCTTTCTGTGTTTATATTGTAAATTACGACTAAAACTATATTTCTCTCTTATGCAATGCCTTTCTATTGACCTTCTATATTTAAATGTGCTAGACACCTATACCAATTTAAATTCCTTTTAAATTATTGCATTTTATCTTTTGTATACGATTTACTTCACTATTCTAAGCGAAGATATAGAGACGCTGCAGCTTGTAAATAGACAGGTTAGATTAGAGATTTTAACATGGAATTATATTTAGAATATACTTTGAAAATAAAGTATATTTCTTTTCTAATAATGCACGCTATGTGCAAAGTGTGATTGCCTGCTTCAGGTGTCTATCACCTTCTTAAAGAAATTATTTACTGAATATTTCTAAGGTAATAAATACTTGAAGATATAGTCGTTTGATTTAATATTTTACATGCTGGCTGAGTGATCCGAATACACATTCTGCTGTTGATCTGTTGCTCAGGTATATGTATGTTAAAGCACTAACAGGAGGCGGAGGAATGTCTTTACCGAACAGAAGTTCCCACTTCGCAGTTACATTACGACTTAAGAAAAAAAAAAGGTTAAATTTGTAAAAGTGTACTAAATTTTGTACGTATGGAATATAATCTGCTGAAGTATGGCATGAATTGAATTTATCAAAATGTCTATCAGATCGGAATACAGTCGACTGTATTTAAAACTTTACAGAATGATTGGGGAAAATTACTTTTGAGAGGTTGCTTGCTAGCTGTGTACTAATTATTGTATATATGAAGTATACTGTGTCGAGGATTGGCAGTGAATTTGAGAAACTCAAACCGGTTTCCAGGCCAAAATACCATTGGCTATGTTTAAAATGTTAAACACGCCAAGCAAGGGATGTTCAATCAATTCTTTGTATCGACATTTGTGGAAAAGCTAGATAATGGTGCAGGCCCTTCGCCAGATATTGGTGCCTGGTGGAGTTTCAGAATATTCTGGGTGGGCACTAATTTGTATAACATGAAACGTTTTGTTAACTGTATTTTCTAAATCTGAGGTTTCTCCACCTTAGAGACGAAGATGCAATAAGAGTGGCTGAACATAAAATTTCCATTTAGCAGAGACATTCCAACCGTGAACTACCCTGCTCTTTTAATGTACGTCTTCTATATCGATATTACCCTAGATTTGATTTCTTATTAGAAAAGTGGCTGTATTTGATGTAAAAGGATTTTGTTGCTTTTCTCGTCTGCGTGGCGATTGCTTTATTGCTTTAGTTTTAAGTATATATAAAATTACACATACAGGCAGTTTATTTATACTTAAAACGGTGTGCGCCATTGGTAAAAATTACAACAGTAGTGAGGATATATATATAATGTAAGAGACCAGTAGTAGGTAGATAGGCAGTAGTGACTGTGTGACTATGTGAAGTCATGAAAGTATTTCAAAACGTGAGAGCCTTTGATATAAAGTATATTAAGTTTGAAGATATGAATTCCAGTCTTTTCCCAGAAATAGATTAGTTCATAGATCAAAGGGAAATATCTTTGATAAAAACGGAAACAAAAAATTATTCGTGTATGGTTTAAAAAGTGTGTTTTTCAAAGGTGAGTTGAAACATATCCGGTCTGGTTTTATGGATTTAAAGATTTCAGCTAAACTAACTTGACCACTGTTAATATTTCTAGAGTGTGTAGCAGATCAAACCACTAGATGGATAATCAATATTGAAATAATTTTGTAAACGATTAATTTGTAAAAGCGAGAAGTAAATGTGTAAAATTGTATGAACAATACAGTTCCACTGTTATAAAGGGTTTAGGATATTCAGCCCACGATCGTAAGGTCGTGAATTCGATTCCCTGCGGCGCGTTGCACTCTCATACGAATCTCTACAGCTTACTATAGGTCTTAATGGAATAACACTCTTGTGAATCTTAGGAAGACCGTACATGTGTTGTAGTTTACTGTAAAGTTGAGTCAGTTGTTTGTATGGTGTAAAGGGATCCTTGTTCTTGGTCAAGATATGTGACAACTTCCTCCCTGTTGTCAAGCAGAGTCTTCCTTTACTTTGCTGTATAACTTTTTTATAAGTTTTGCCGAGTAGTCAGACTTGTTCATCACTACTGTAGCATTCCCCTTGTCTGCTGGAAATATTATGATGGAATTGTCACTCTGTATTCTTTTGATAGCAGACGTTTCTTCCTCAGTGATATTTGGTTTGGGAAGTTTCGCCTTTTGTAGTACCTGTCTCACTTTCCACCTTTGTTAATCTCCCTGAGCTTTTGGTATCTTTATGACTATCACTTCAATAGGGGAGTTATGTCCAAGTATGGAATGCGCTTGATGGTTGTCGCAAAGTTGAGACCTTTGTCAGCGCTGTTTCTTCAGAACTTTCTAGATGTCGACTATTTACATTAAGTACTGCTTTCACAGGTGGGTGACGGGCGTCAGTCTTCATTCTCTCAACTTTGAGTTTCATAAAATTCTTAATCTGGCGTGTCTTCTCCATTTCAAATTCTTTCATGCATGACTTTTCGAGATCTTGTAGGATTCTCTTTCTATCATCATCTCTGGTTATTTTCCTAAGTAATGAAGATAACCTCTATTTGATTTCGTTATTTAGTTGATGTTTTTTTTCCAACAGTTGTAATGGATTCTCTCTTTTTTCTGTCTGTCTGTCTGTCTGTCTGTCTGTCTCTCTCTCTCTCTTTTTCTCTCTCTCTCTCTTTCTCTCTCTCTCTCTCTCTCTCTTTTACTCCTGAGAGGGCTTGTTAGCAGGTAGCAGTTAGTAGCAGTCCTAATATTTGATATGAGATCTTGGTCTAGATTGTTAAAGCAGCAGTAGTAGCTGAAGTAGTAGTAGTAGTAGTAGTAGTAGTAGTAGTAGTAGTAGTAGTAGTAGTAGTAGTAGTAGATGATGATGGCACGCGAAAAGAAGAGGAAGAATAATAAAAGCACGGGAGTGGTATGACAGTAGTGGGATGTTGTTCGATTCCTCTTAAATGTACAAGTTATCTAAAAGTGACCTGTTGTGTTTGTAATAGTAGTGATTGGAATTGTTCTGAATAAATTCATGTCTAGAGACTGTTCTGAATATATCGTTTTTAATATTTGCGTGTGTATTATTGTAATGCCTTTGTAATAGTGCCATTTGTGGTTAAGGCATTGAAAAGGGGGTTTATATTTTGTGATAAAATATGAATCCTTCCAAATGCGCTGACTACAGGACACATCGTCCCTGAATTTATAGAGGTGGGGGAAATTCCGAAGCTGGGTTGTCTGATAATGTCACAAATGTCGATGTGCGCGTTAAGGTCAATTTTTCTGTGCTCCCGAATTTTGATCTAGGATCTATGTTGAGCCATCCTTTGACGTAGAGTGTTTTTGGTTTCTCGACACCAGAGGAAGTTAATACATATATTAGGTTCTCTGAAGCATATGTGAACTTGTTTTTCACTGTAAAACGTTGACTCTGTTTGAAAGAGAACTCCGATCCCTCAATTAGGTTGATGCATATCACACAGTTAGGTCTACCGCAATTTTTTTACTGACGGCTTCAGTGTTCTTGTCGAGCGTACTTAGGCTTGTGTTAGGAGATTTTTCATAGAATATCATTGTACACCCTTCTTTAATTTGAGATGTCTGAGTTCGTGGAAGTTGAGATGTAGGGCACATTGAAAGCCTATATCAATTAGTGATGGTTGATAGTTCATGGTAATGAGTGTATCCTTTAGTTCATGTAGTCGTGTGTCCCTGGTGCTTGTCTGTATATGTATATATGTGTGTATGTATATAT
>NC_068983.1:130319662-130320978 GCF_001194135.2 Octopus bimaculoides | reverse complement strand
ATATATATAAATAAATATATAATAATAAAGGAGTTACGACGCAAAAACGTATAAATTCAAAAGAACATATTTATCTTCTTCAATATATATTTCAGTATAAAGAATTCATTAAGATGCTTAAATCAAAATTACTTTACACATCATTCAGGAACAGATATAACATCAGAAAAAATACATTCCGTTTAAAAACACAAACCGTTCATGGCGACGCATACACACACATACACACATACGCACACACACACCCATACACATGCATATTTAATTTGCTCACATTTAGACATTACACCACCTCCCACACTCTGTCACATGCACGCTTTCCATCTCTCTCATATTTGGGAATAATTCACAACATTCCATTAGCCCTTTTTCAGGCGCTGGAGAGCAATAGAGCGAGATTCTGAGTTCACTCAAAAAAAAAAAATTAAAAAAAATAAAATAAACAACATGTCACTGTAAAAATCAGGGAGGAATTGTTGCGCATTTCAGCACAGAAAATAACATTTTAAAAATGCTGCCTAGTATTTTGTAGCATATTTGAACTCTCTCTCTTTACTCTTTACTCTTTTACTCTTTTACTTGTTTCAGTCATTTGACTGCGGCCATGCTGGAGCACCGCCTTTAGTGGAGCAAATCGACCCCAGGACTTATTCTTTGTAAGCCTAGAACTTATTCTAAAATACGATAGAATCATTATCGAAGGCACCAGGATTTGTTACAATTAGCACTGTAGTAAACAGATACGTTGTAATATAAATTAGCAAAAACATTTGGAAAAAATACTCTTGGAACAGACATTTCATTGTTGTCGTCATTTATTATTGTCAGCCGGAAGTGTCCGAGTTGCGTATCGAGCGACGAAGCCGTTTTACATGCGCTTGTTCCATTTTCTTCTCATTGCTGATTTGCGGAGTTATGTCGAACATCTGTTGCTGCATGTAGGGCGTATCAGACTGTCAGAAGAATCTATAATAAACTTTGCCGCACCGTCTCGCAAAGGAAGTCATGCAATTTTACCTCCTAACTGGTAGCTATAGAAAAACCCAATATTTTGAAAGTGCCCGAAGTGAATGACGATAAAGTTTTTTCCAATTCTGCTAAGTTCTGAACAACTTCTATTAGCACTATTTCATAAGTAATGTGAGTGTGGAAACGGAGATACTGGCTTTGCGTCAATCTTCTGGAAAACTCGAAAAAATAACGAGTGAGGCTAGGGTGAATCGTTTTACTTTAGAGGTGTGTTTTTCGGTCGTGAACACTCGATTGACTCTGTGTTTTCTTTTCTTGTATTAGTATAGAAAGGAGTACCAATCGTG
>NC_068983.1:130312955-130316864 GCF_001194135.2 Octopus bimaculoides | reverse complement strand
AAAATCCTGGCAATCTTATATCTACTTTTCCATTGAAATTCTTCACTGATATCGAAAAGGTGAAAACAAGCAATGTTAATTCTCTAAATGAAGTATTAACAGTAACTGCACGATAAAGTGTAGTATATTGCCACTTAAGTGTGGCTGACCCCTAGGGGTGGATGTTACTGTTGCTTTTAGCCCCAGGAGGACATCTCCTCCAGCTGGCTTATCGACACACTACTGTGTCCTGTTTGCCAAGGGGTCAGCCGTGACTACACGTTCCCTAATAAATCACGATAAAGAAAATACGCACAAACACACGCACATACAAACTTACACATACCACACACACACATATATATATATATATACATATATATTTGTGTGTCAATGAGTGTGTGCATCTGTGTATGTGTGTGTGTGTATCTTGGCCTATGATTTTAATGAAGGGCTTAAGCCCGGAACATTCATGATGTTTCTATTTCTCTCTCTCTTTGTCTCTCTCTGTCTCTGTCTCTCTCTGTCTCTCTCTCTGTCTCTCTCTCTCTCTCTCTCTCTATATATATATATATATATATATATATATATGCATATGTAGTCGATGATCAAGGATGATATATAAATCATATATATATATATTAATGTTACTGTTATTATCAACTATTTATATTGCCTTCGTTAATAATAGCAATATTAATATCTATATAAACATACCCTGCTGAATATTTGGCCCTGACTGGTATTTTTCACACTGAGGTAGTCCTTTTGTTGGCGTAAAACAATTCACCACGCCAGCAGACTTCAACGTAGTGGGCTGCGAAGATGTTTCAAATGGTTGATATGTGCTAATAATGGTATTATTGTTATATCAAACCAGAAACCGGTCCACGTGTATCCTTATACCTAGAAATATATAGCTTTATGCTATATAGGTATGTGAAATATTCTTTTCGATCGGTTCGCCTGTAGATTGTGTTATTATTTTCAGTGTTATTTTCGATGGTTTGAACGAGGGTTTTAACTCTTATCTCTAGCAGGCAGACGCATTCGTGTGTCCTTCTCATTGATATATATATATATATATATATATATATGTATATATATACAATATATATATATATATATAATGTTACTTCCATCCGATAAAATTTTATATCCGATTGAAATTGATTGGGTCCCTTTTATTCACGATTTGATTAAAAGAGTTAATTCATCAGCCATACGGACACCTGTGAATTGCGAAACGTGCTTTGTTGGACTTAAGTAATACAACTTAACATAATTGAGTTTAATAACGACTTATTATAACAAGATACTACAAGTAAAAAATTTGAAAGAATATTTACAACTGACAATTTGTCTAAACTCAAGTGTAAGGGGATGCCAGGGCGAAACGATAACATCATTATTTAGGAAACAGTAAGTAAATAGATCGGCACCAGGAAATTGGATTCTTCTTCTTTTTACTTGACTTCGATTCGTGTTTATAATGTCTTATAATTTTGAATAGTATTCACTGGTATTAGGTTTTAATATAGATTGTATTCTCATATTATATAAAAGGAAATTATACAGCTGATTTCAGGTTCTACATTTTAATTTAATATGCGTCAATGACACATGCAATGAATCACGTTTTATTGGAGAAATAACGGATTTAATTCTAGTAATATACTATGTATACCCGAAAAAGATTTTATACAATAATCACTTTCAAAATTTCATTCAGACAAAATTGAGTATAGCAAACACACACACATACACACACACACACGCACGCACACACTCACACACACACACACACACACACATATATGTATATAAAAATACATATATATATATATATATATATATATATATATATATATACACGCATCTATTTGTATAGATATGCTTACACACACACACGCACACATGTATATACATTGACACACACACATATGTACACATACATACAGCCTCTTACTTTCTTCTCTCGTGGAGAATTGCTTCTTCCAATTACATAAGTTCTACTTATAGATATACAATCTTCCCTCTACTTTCTATGTGAAACCCAATAACAAGAACAATAATTAACTATATTTCACGCAAAATATCACTATTTAATATAAATGCTACAAACCAAAGTACACAGTATATTTACATTGTTCTGGGGAAACGTCCTCCTGAATCTAATCTTCGACAAGGCCAGTTCAAGGTACTGGTAACTGGAGCAGTCGCCTAGGGTACCATGGAGGGCGCGACAAAACAAGGAAATATCCACGACCGTCAGCTTGTAAACGCTGAAGTTCAGCTTGCCGGGGCGCCATCAACCCAAGGACCGCTCATCGACTTGGGTGAATGTTTACTGCTACTTCCATGTTTTATGTTGCCGATCATGTTTCATTTGACTCTAATATTTCTTTGTAATATTCTTTATGTATTTCTCTCTCTTCTTCACTGTACATATATATACATACGTATATATATAAATATATATATATATATATATATATATATATATATATATATATATATATATATATATATATACACACACATTTATCTGTATATATATATATATATATATATATATATATACATATATATATATACACACACATTTATCTGTATATATATAATTAATTATACATATGAAATATAGATATACATCCCCACACCTATCTACGCGTATTCGCATGTGTATTATGTATATGTATAAAAACTCACCCACGCACACACACACACATATATACCTACATATTTGTATGTTTGTGTGTGTTTGCGTGTGTGTGTATGTGTGTAATCTACATCAGTTAATTAATACCGTCTGAAAATATTTCCTTCTTCAATAGTATAAACTTTCCTTCGTATAATATAATAAATACGAACAAAAAAGCAGCTGTATAAACGGTAGGAAATGAAAATATCGGATGATAAAAAAATAAGAAAAATAAGAATAGAATCGCAATTAATAAATACAACAAAAATGAAGCATAACAAAGTGAGAGAAAAAAGAGAAAGGAAAGGAAGAGCAACAAATTAATCTAGAGATTCAAAGGAAAGCGCAAAACGTTTAGATTCAATTTATTTAATCACTCGTTGATTAGAATAATTAATATCGATTATTCTGCGTTTCACAATCACTAAGTAATTGAATGACAACTTAAATATTCTGCTGGGCAAAATAATGATGTTGTGCAAAACCATAATAATTGATATTTTTCACTTTGGCTGATTCGTCTTCATTAATGTCATAAGAGAAGATTATATTACTTCGAGATGGGTGGTGTGTGCATTTCCGCGTAAGTATATGTGTGCTTGTACGCGCGCTTCTGATGGCGTTCGGATGTGTGTATGTGTGCTATAGCTGCAAGCCATCTTAGTGTTATGGGTAATTTACTTTTGGGATTAGAACGATCGGAAATGCTTTTAGATACTCACTTGAGATTCATCCTGCAGAAACATATGATCATACGCTCACATACACAGACACATGAAAGCACCATACACATAAACACATCATACACACAACATGCTATACACGCAAACATACAGTCACACGCACACGTATACATACAGAACCAAAGCACATCCGAAATATACGCAGCTTTCATTAATCGTATGTGAGTTTTGCTTCAGCGGAGATCAATATGGAACACGATGCTGCCAGGCATTGCCGCCATGACATATTCGTATATATTTCAGGCACTACATTGACCAATATGCTAAACATGACAGTTGCTTTATTCATAAGTATTTTGTTAGTATTTCTGTGAAATGTAAGTAACACAAGGTGGTTTCCTGTGTGATTCAATATGTTCAATTGCGTCACTTCTCAAACTACATAGAATTAACCATGCGATTCGGTACCATACAATGGAAGAAAAGCAGTCCAATGACTTAACCCAGCAAAATTATGGCAATATATATATATATATATATATA
>NC_068983.1:130295694-130308036 GCF_001194135.2 Octopus bimaculoides | reverse complement strand
TATATATATATATATATATATATATATATATATATATATATATATATGCATACATACATGCGAACATATATATACATACATACATACATATACACATAGATATATATGCATATACACATATATGCATACATATATTTATACTTGCACAGGTACTTGTGCGTTTGTATATGTATGTGGGCTTGTATGCAAATATCTGTGTATGTTATATAGACAGGTGTATGTCTATTATCATAAGCGCGTGTTTGTGAGGTATTGGAATATTATTTTCTAGTTCCACCAATTTATTCTGACATTTACAAAAAAAGAACAAAAAAAAAACAGAATGAATTGCGAGAAAAATAACATCGGTGGCATTAGTTTATTTTATGGCGTTAATGTCACACACGAGAATACAATAATACACACCAAGTCGCTGCAAGTTTATAATGGAGACATAGTAACACAGACACGCAGAAACACCAGAAAGGAACAGAATCACCAAAGCACATACACAGATGCAAAATAATTCATATATATATATATATACACACGCACATATGGGCACTATCACATCTATACATACGCACACATAATCATATACACAAGGACACGTACTCTTACATAGACAAATACAGGTATGTAGAATACCATAGAAGAAAAGTTTTTGATTTATTAGCATTATCTCCGCCTTTACAGGATATATCGCAATTAGGAAGTGGCAATTGAGATAAGATTCACTTGAGAAGGGGAGACAAACTCAAGTTTCAAGAAATCTTCAAAAATTCTCTCGACAATAAGGCGATTTTACTTTAATGACATGACAGTTGCAGAGAATTATTGAATCTAAAGATCTTCCCAAATGTATGCCCTCCTAGGATGTACAAAATGGCCATACATCATCGGTTCATGGAGTGCATGAAGTTGTTTACAGCAGCCATTGACACCTGTGTCCACACCCTGACGAAAGCTGATTGAAATTTCACATGACTTTTCGGCCTTGGGACCACCTGGATATTCCGTATCTGGACGATGTAAGGTCTTAGGATCTGGTCAACGTAGGGCTGCGCTATGATACCATTCCCTTTGCCTGCACCAGCATTTTGGACACATGGCGCCTAATTCTCTGATGAAGGTCTATAGCAGCCTAAACCATGATGCTTTGGCCACTCCACGCGTCTCTCTCCATAACACATGCGTCTCTGTAGCGTTCACTCCCTCCTACGCCACACCCTCATTCTGCCTTCCGAGTTGGAAAAGCAGAGCCGGCTCTCACGAGAAACGACTATCGACCTCTATTGTTGATGCCGCCAATGTGCTGTATAGCCCTCTTTAGTCATACCTGACGGTGGTGGGTGGTAAGGATAGGCCCTCGAGCAGACAACGGCATAGCAGGTTATTGGTGGCCTGTCGTCGTCGTACCGGGTCGCCGCTGATGGGTCGCTGTCCAGTGCCAATGATCTTCCGAGCTGTCACGCTTGCCTGTCTGAAGCGATAACGAAAGTATTGCAGGTATTCGAAGCGATCCTGCGCCGGCCTGGTCACCTTGGGGAGCCTTTTGCTGGCACGGTGTGTTGTGCTGTTGGTGTTGATGCATCGCTGTTGCAGGCGATAGTTAATGCTGACATGGGTAGTGTAAGGTTTCGTAACAACCAGTGCACGTTGCCCTGCCTGCAGACGGCTGATAGCTTGTTCTCTCTGCACTGCTGACAATCGGGTCATACCTGATGCGTCCAAATTACGAATATATTTTTCAAAAGCTATACAAGTTTGACATTGAACAGACAGTACAGGACATAAAAGGGTCATGGACTTACACGAATGAATTAACAAATGATGAGTACACATCATTAAAAATATATGACAGTATAAATTACGAATGAGATAACAACCAGGAGTGTGGAATCGGTTCGAACCCACCAACCACATTCCTATTCTGAACCGCTTTAGAATCCTTGTACGTTCTCATTCAAACAGGCCCTTTCACACACAGCATTCAGACAACCTTCCATCTTTTAACATCTTTGCTGGCCGGCAGGCATCTCCTATCCAACCGTACTTTACTTCTCAGGTAAAATACAAAGAAGTTTACCAATTCACGGCCGGAGATGAAGGCGTCTGCCATAATACCTTTCACACGCCTCTTCCATACCACCTCTTTTGACATAGCCATTACGGCTAGAAAACAGACCTGCTGATGTCTGCTTAGAGAAGGTGGCAGAACGATCTTGATGATCGACTCGTTTGACAGCTGTACTCTTACTAGTTATGACAGCAGTTGTTCGGTGTAAAGCCACAATTCCGAGTCTCGGAGACTACACGATTGCGTACAGAACAGTTTCAATGTTTTACTTGCATCGTGGGCACGTAGTCGAAACTCTAGTGCCTAGAGAGTTTATCACGAACTGGTAAGGCACCTCGAAACACTGCCTAACCAGGGATATGGAGAAGCCGTCCATAGTCCGTTGCTCGAAATTTGGGAACATGACTATCATTGAAGTCCAGTGTCTCCTCTAGACCCTCATCACACTTGCCCTCTACCAAACCTATATAGAATGCCGAGGTCTTACCTCCGCTGCTGGCGTTACTCGTACGGGAGAGAAGCACGAGCGCCTGACGACACTCTTCTTGTCCAGCTCCCAATCTTGGTCTACGCTTGATCCACGTTTCCATTTCACCAAACAAAGTGAACCTGGTCAGCATCAGTTTGACGAACGCGAACGACACGTGCCCACCATCCAGGTAGATGCCTCAGCGCATACCTGCACATCTTTAGCCACGGCATTCCTAACCCACCATGGAGCTGTTGTTTGGGACAGAGAAAGCGAGAAGGCATACGTTCTATCTTGTTCAGTCACGAATTGGAATAAGGCACGACGGTTAGGCTGTAGGTAATTACAGTTGCGATAAACACATTTGCGATCTCCGCCCTCCCTTTCGGGCATAGCCTCCACTCGGACCAAGTCTGGGTTAAGAGAGCCACCATGCTCGCAACAGCACCTCAGATCTTCTCTGTCTCTGGAGGCCTGGACCAAGCCAGACCACTAGCATTTTCACCGGTCCGTCTGTCCAGCGTCTGACAATGCTTTTGGACGATATCGACTTATCCTTCTAGGTGCCGAGCTGCACGTCGACCAAGTTATCCAAGTAAAATGTTGCTCCTTCCACCGCTTCGTAATACATTATGGCTTCCCTAACGCTCTTTCTCGTGGTCCCTGGATACGATTAACTTCACGTTGTCCGCATACACCATAACCAATCTTCCACGCCCTAGATCTCGAGGAACACCACTCATAACTTCCAGTTTCCGCAGTAGTGGCTCGAGGGCCAATACATGCAGCAGGGTCGAGAATGGACATCCTTGATGTACCGAGTGCTCGATGCAGAAAGTCTCCGAAAAGAAACTGTTTATCCGAACTACCGACTTGATATTGCTATATAAAGCATTGATCCAGGCACGGAAGGCCAAAACCGCCGACGCAGAGACCGCTTCCAGATAACGATGGTCTACACTATTAAAGTCTTTGGATTGATCTAAACGCCCTACCCTTGTCACGATTTTTAAAATCCTCTCTAAGGTATAGCGTATAAAGTGGAGGTGGTCGCGAACAGACTTGCCGGAGATGGCGCAAGTTTGCGCTTCCCCCACGTGTCCACGCACGACCCTCACCAACCTTTTCACTATTAAGTTGGCCTAAATTCTCAAATTTGTGTGAAGCAGTCTTGGGTCTACAGTTGCCGATTACATGCCCCTCTCTTGAGTCCTTTTTGAGCAGCACAACCACCTCCGGTTCAGAGATGTCGGGATACTCGCAATCTGCTTCCATTTGGTGAAAACGCAAGCTAGTAGGTGCCCTAACATATGGGGCATAATATAATAAAATTCGTAGTGGAGACCATCGCAACACAGTGACCTGTCCCCGCCAAAATCTGACAATGACACCTCCACTTCCGAGGCTTTGATCGGCCTTTCACATTATTCCGCGCTCCGGCCCAAGTGGCACGGCAGACTGGCGAAGACGTTTTGAGGTCCTCCCTAAGATCCGGTCCCTTGCAGCCCTCCGAACAGCTGAGCGAAATGCTCATGAAATACCATACACATCACATCGGGTTCGTTTACCGTTCGCTCATTTGGTCCGTCAAAGAACTTGATGTGGCGTCGTTGCCACGCTGATACTCTACCACACGAACCCGTCCAGCAGAGTCGATTTCCTCTTGGCAAATTGCACGTAACTTTGCTCTGACCATGAAAACGTCGTGTTTACAATCGTGTTTACCATCCTCGCAGCCAGCACTCAGGGTGCAGAGCCAGATCACATTGTCTCCTCTAGTGCTTTAACTTAGTCCCTTTCTACACTATTTCTCTGCTTAGCTTCTTTTTTTTTTTTTTTTGCTGAATCTAATAGACTCACTTTTAACGGCTCTTTTGTGTGCATACCACCATTTGTTGTTAATAATGAATCCGGCTATGCTCTTATCACTAACTGCCTAATCCGACTCCTGAAGGCTTCACAGATCGTTGAAGCAAGAGTTTCCTCTCCTGTCAGGATTCGAGCCAACGCAATCTACGTGTATATCGCAGATAACGTTGAAGTCCCCTACCATCACTAAATTGTCTGACGTACCGAGAAAATTATCTAGGCTTCTGATAACATCAGTGTCCATTCCTACACGTGGTATAGACAGCCGCCATCCTGAAGGTCTTACTACTTCTATGACTCACTTCAATGAGGACCAAGCTGCCGTCTGGTTCAACAAAAATTGTTGTAGTTTCTAGATTGAGCGTCTCCCTGAGCAGAACTGCGTCTCCCTCCACCTCCAGGTTGACATAGAGAAACCTCTTTCTCGTAGTCATTTAGGGGGTGCGAAAAAGCCTTCAATTCACCCAGTCTGGTATCAGTGACAGCTATCATATCTAAAGAATTCGACCTAAGGTCGTTAAGGAGACGTCCCTGTTTCCAATCCGACCCCAGGCTGCGAAAAAAACCTACATCCTAGATTAACTGAGAACGTAGCACATTCTCCTTTGACGCACTAGTAGCCGTCGCAGAGTTTATCCTTTAAAATCCAGTTGTGTTTGTTATGTCTTCGCTTTGGTTTCCATTTTCATTTACGGTTTGGTTATTCGCTTGTTTTTTTTTCCGTTTCCTTTTCACTCTCTTTACATATAATTCATATCAGTATCGGTAATCCTCTCCTCTAAGAAACTTGTGAATCTCTCAACTTTCAGCTCTGAGGAATTATCCATTTTGCAAGATATATTTTTGCAGTAAACAAATGTAGGCTTCCCAATTCATTGAAAGAAAATCAACTTTCACAATGTCTTTAAATCTGTTTATTTCCTTCATCAGCAAATTATTCAGTTCATTGAAAGCTATAACACAACTCTTTTCAAATGGTGGGGGCTGGGGGATTCGGGGTTCCTGCGTGTCTGCTTATGTGTCTGTAGTGCTAGGGTTGTGGTCAGGGTCGAGTTCAGTGATTGGTGGGGCAGGTCGAGAACTGGTGTCCGAGGGGAAGGGAAGGGAAAGGAATGTGTGGGGTGGGGTCATCATCACTGGTGTGGTTTCGCTTCCTCCTCTTTCTGTTTCTTTTGGCGACTTTATTCCATCCATTTGCTGTCTCTTCCTCCACTTGTTTGCCCTTCTGTTCCGTCGCACATGACTCCTCTTCGCATTCTCCATCATTCGATTCCACAATAGTTGGAAGTGGGTTTCCCTCACTACCGTTCGGACAACCTCTGCCTTTGCGAGAGGTGGAGGGCATTCCGCTCTTATGTGGCCTTTCTGACCTCACATGTAGCAGCGTGGCTTTCTGCCATCCACTACAACACTCAATCTCTTATCACCCGCCACAATGGTGTCGATGATGTTTTCCAAATCTTCGGTGCAGCCTCGATGGTCATTTCCGGTCCCTGCCACAGCCAGTTCTGCGTTGTTGTTTTCGTGGCTTGGAGGATCGATATTTTCTCCTCCAAGCCCATTGTTATCGCTGCCACTAGGCAGGGAACATCTACCTCTGGTGACATCTCTAACCTTACCCTAGAAACACCCCTTCCAAGTTAAGATGGTCGTAATATAATTTCCTCTGTTTTCATGGAGGCCACGGTGTGTTGCCTTGCTTTTCCTTCTGTTGGGAATCGCACTTCCACTGTAGAATATTTGGCACCCCTGGCCATGTACGATATTTCCGGCCAGATAGGTACCAAGCACTTACCAATTTGCACCTTTCTTGCCATTTCAATTTTGTTCTTTTTAGAGAATCATCTTCTCCATTTTGTATTTAGTGTGAACAATACTTCTATCCTATTCATAACATTTTGTGTAGTCCAAACTTTCTTGGCGGAATATTTGATTTTATAAAAACGTCCTTGATCCTGATCAGTGGTATTTGATAAATGTGGTATGTCATTGGCAAATTATGTATAATATATCAGATTTGATGAGTTCAGCTCTACTTCACCTTGTTCAATAGCGATGCCTTCCCTAATGACATAATTTTCAACGTTTATGAAAAGATACGGTGCCAATGTGTCACATTGAAGGACACCCGCTAGGATTTCACTAACTCGGTAGCACCATTGGGAGAGAGGTCTCAAAGATCTGTGTTTATGTAGGGAACATTTATAACAGAAAGTGTCGTGTTTCCCCGAAAATAAGACCAACCATGATTTTTCAGGATGTTTTAATATAAGCTCTACCCCGAAAATAAGACCTAGTCAAAAATGCATCGGCTTATTAGCAAGACCATGTCATGTTCGCGAAATAAACTAATTACCGCAGCTTGGCTGAAGTCTGCCCTAAGCACGCATGTACGGAATTGACTCCCTTAGCTTGACTCCCTTGTCTCCCAGGCAAAATGAATGCAAAAAGAAAGAGTTATTCCGTGGAGTACAAGAAAAGAATTGTGGAGGAGTAACATTACAAGAATCTTACGGTTTTCTGTAAGGAGAAGATTTTGGATCCCCGAATGGTTCGAAAATGGTGAGCACATTACGATGATCTCAGCAGACAGGTGGAGGATGAAAGTGCCAATAAGTGCAAATGTGGATGAGGTCGACAACCGTTATTTTCGGAGCTGGAAGATAACACCACGCGATGGATTTCTGATAGGAGAACAATGTCTTTGGTCGTACGCAGGGTAGATATTCAAGAATTAGATCTTGCAATGACACCACATTTGGGTATACTTCAGAGATATTTAGAACATCGCCTAAATGTTTGGATAACTTCCTTCGGTGATATGATCTCTCTCTAAGACGTTCGACAACACTGTTTAAGCTGGAGGATTCTGAGGTGAGCCAACGTGCACTTGCATTCAACTCCTTCGCTGATAGCTTCAGGTTTTCTAAATACAACCTCTCCAATATAATTGCTATAGATGAGGCTGCAGTATTTATGGACCAAGGATCTAAAGCAACAATTGAACAGACAGGTGCCTCGTCTATCCACGTTGCCTCATTGGGTTACGAAAGTGCAAGTGATACTTGTATTTTAGCAATTCATCATGGTGGAACAAAAGTCCTACCGCCTATCATCACAAAGGGAAAGAAAGAGAAAATAGAACGACTTATGTCCCTGGAAAAGGTTTGGTGCACACAAGCTATTATAAGAAAATGGTTTAATTTAAGTATACCGCTTGTTCTGGCTAATCGTTGAGAGGACGTTGATGTTGCCTTGGCGGAGGTTTGTGTCCAAGGTGGTTTGAGTTGTTTTTTGTCATGTTAGACGTAAGACATAGTGTTAAGTATTTGTTTGATCGTTACTGTTCAAATTGTTGCTACTGTTATTTTGAAGTGTTGTTTTTTTCCCATTGTAGAAAAAATAGAGAAAACGCCTGAAGGTGACCACAGTTATGCAGCTGCAAGTCAAAAAGCTATAGACGTGGAAACGATGGAGGTACGAGAAGTAAAGGTTGAACCTCGAAAAATGAAAGAATTCGAGAAGTTGCTGGAAAGAGACGGAAATACACTGAAATTAACACCGCCTGTGGAAGTAACAACCAATGTAATGAAAAGAACGGTGATATATAAGACACTGAAGGTAGCAACAAGGAAATAGATATAGCGAGTCTTAATTAAGTCAAAACAAGCAGTAGACGATGGCCAATGCGTTTTTTGTTATGCAATTTTGGATATTGCTCGTATAAACAGTTGGTTAAATAGAATGTGTGTAACATAGTCATTAGTCAACGGTAATACATTCAACGGTAATAATTTCTGAAGAACTTTGTAGTAATTTATCTCATGGTTGTTCATATGCTATCAAGCACCCTATAAAGGAAACTTCTAATTCTAGAAAGAGAGTCTGACGTACATGTATGAAAACAAAATGCTAAAACAGAACCATAGAAATGTATGAAGTGTGCAAAAATGTGCGCTAAAACGTTGCAATGAGTGTGTACAATTTCAATAAATTTCTTTTGTATTTAGTAAGGATAAATTTCTTTCAAAATATCAAACTATCGCGACTAATATCGTCGTGAAGTCAAAGAATCCAAGAGATTCATACATTATATTTTGCAATGCTTAAAGAGTTTATTGGGAAGCAGGTATCCAAGTTTCCGTACACAAGATAACTGGACCGAAAGATCTCCAATTCACAGATGCTTGTAATCAACCACCAAGCTACGGACTAAATCGAATATATCAGATTCGGAGTTTCCGGAATGAATGATAGCTGTCATAATTTGTTTAATGCATCATAATTTACCTACAGGAAGAATAATGTTTCCTCATTGCTTTATTGCATAAACATTGCAATAGGTACTAAAGTTTGATAACGTTGACATGGATTTGTGATGCATTAGCTAAATCAGAATCACTATGGGTATCAATTTCACTAAGTAGATCAGAAGTCGTGCTGCTATTGAACGTACCCAGGTGGTAGCAGTAAAGAAAATAAAACTATATGTTATATTGTTTCAACAATTCCTATGTATCACAACTTTGGCAACAATAGAAATGGATTTCACAACGAAGTGAACGGTTCTCTACAGTGTAGCTGCATTTTCACCTATATATGCATATATATATGTATATATATATATATATATATATGCATATATATATATGTATAAATGTGTGTGTGCATATACATATATGTGTGTATATGTGTGTGTGTATGTGTGTGCGTGTGTGTGTATGCCCTTCGTACATTTCATCATTGTAGTTAATTGCATTGAATGTTCCAAGTGCAATTGGATGCTTAATCGCAATGGATCGTCAAGGCCCACTACGTTGCATTACGCTACGGACAACTAATGATATTTGTTTTCCGTAACGTATTGCAATACTGTGTTCTCCGATGACCCTTGATGGTTACGCTTCAAATTTCACTTGGAAAGTACAGATTTTTAAATGATGACAACGACCGGACATATGTAAGAACAATTTTTTATAAACTAGTTTTTATCCTGTTATATCCTACATTAGATGCGTATATCGTAAGTAGTAATTGTATTAAGTAGACTAATGCTCAACCACTCTACTAGAAGTAGACTAGATGGTAATAATCTACTTGGAGCTCCAAATTTGACAGTAGCCTTTGTTCAACCATTTGAGCACACAAGATACACAGTATATAAATTATACATATGTACTCCCTTATTTTATCTGCCGGGTTATGGGCATAAACAATATGTATAATCGAAAATATACATAAAGCAACATGAATCATGCAACATCACAATTGTCACTGTACTGCAAATGAAATGAATGTAAAATGAAGTGTTGCACGATATATAAATGATCTACAATGTGTTTTTTCATTAATACGATTTCAAGAAACTTACAATTTTAAACTATGAAACAAAAGTTGTTTATAATTTTTAGCAATTTCCTTGTATATTTGGATAGTGTTCCGCATTATTTAACACAAGTGATTATAAAGATACCTTGTGCTACACTTACATTATTTCCTTTCAGGTTTTGAAGAATGAAACAATTCATTTTCAAATCAATTCAGAAATAGAACGATTGAACATGAAATTTTCGTCAAACAGTTTGAAATATGTATTTCACTGTTTATAAATTCTGTAGTAATTAATAAAATACTAGCCGTTGTTTGGAAAATGCGGTGTTCTTACTAATGATGACATAGTATATATCGTTTTATGCATAGTAGATATTACATAATTTTAGAATTTTAAAAATAATATAGGTAATTTGAAAATGATATTTGTTTCAGATTTTCAGCAGAAATAGAAATATATGAAGCAGCTTAACCGTGAACATCCGATGCTGTTTTAAATTTTAATGTATCTAGTACTAGATAAATTCATATGTAGTCTTTCATTTAACATTGGTAGTTGCTACGTGAAAGATTTTTTTGTTAATTCCAAAAGGTCTTAAAGACTAGCTAAGCTCTCTGATTTTAGTTCGTACCTTATCAGTTTGTTTCTGATGTATGTCATCAATTTTAAGTTACAAACCCAAAATACAAAATGCATCTCATCTTTGCAATTAATTTGCATGTACGAATTTATAAGTAAACGACGGATTACATGTCTAGTACAGGTAAAAGTGTAACTCTTTGAATAAAGTATTTCTTTCGATATGGACAATAACTCGTGTAATTGAACAATTATCTTCCTTCATACATTATACATTCCAGTAAAATATAAGTTAATGAAATGTGACGCTCCAAATAGGTAGTAATTATTGCGGATATATCTTCTCAGGAATATTACTTCGTCTAAAATGAATATTTTAGGTTGTTAGTATTATGACAGTAGATGAGAATGAACAAATGCAGTCCTAATCACCATGAACGATGTATTTTAAATCAAATTGATCGACTAAGTTTTGAAAGACTTGTGTTATGTATTTGCAAGCAATGTTGCATGATATCGTGCTCAGCAGGCAAATAATGAGTTTATTAGTTTCATTTTTTAATCTTGCTTCGTTTATTTATAAAATGTCACGCAATTCAATATCAAATTTACCTTACATATATGTATATAAAAATACTGTAGTCATAATTACAATAGCAGAAAGTAACTTCAGTATATCTTTTATCTGGAAAAAATCTAAATGTATTATTTCATCTTAATTATATTGTTTGGTTTCTTTCTTCTGACTTATATATTTATATTTTAACTATACGAAGAAAATATAAAGGTAAAAACAATCGTTTCTGTGAATCCCAATAATTAACGTCAAGCAGAATTAAGAGTCAAATTCACCTGAATAGAATAGAAACTAAAAATGTAAAATTTAGAGGTCAAACATTTTCCCTGGTACTCTAAAATTTCTGTTAACACCTCCCTCACGGTATGCTTGAAGTTGCTATATGTAAACAGGCATTATAAAGGCATCGCAGTCTTTATTTTACTTACATTACTTTGTGTCTCATCTTCAAACAAATCATTTTAGTTCTTTTCATTAAAAGACCAATATCATACCACAGTAATATACTCATGGTTATTTCTAACTGATCCAGGGCTTTTGTTGTCTATCATCAAATGATGAGAAAACAATTGGCATGAATTTTGTATCTGAATGCAAAATACAATACTATTGTAAAACGTTCATTTTTACATTCAGTCTATTTCATCAGCCCACTGCGATGTTCAAACAAAAATGTATTTTTACTGCAGGAAAGATGTTTAATTTAATGTCACTATTACATGATTGACTTGAAACCTTCTCATTTGTTCAGTATTTAGATTTTCATAATATGAGGAATTTATAATTGTTATTAATTAATTTTAATCAGATTTCATGCAATTTCAACAGATTTCCTATTGTGCTAATTATTCCCATGAACTCATGTAAATGATTATCTTATAACCAGGTAATTCGCATTTCAGATCAAATATCAATAATTTACGATCTCTAATATTAACATATTGTTTGTGGAACGCTAAATAATATAGTAATAATATTAACAGAGTTGTTTATAAATGTTACAGGTTATTTAGAAATTGCATTCGCTTTAATTGATCATTAAACATTAATGAAAATAATACCAACATCATTTTAAAAGTTTTTTTGTACACTATCTGGCACAATAGTCTAATGGTATTGTAATGCAGTTTCATCTATTTCATTCATTTTGTTTCAGAAATATGCATAAACATTATTACCCTGTTTGTATATGCTATAAGAAACATTTCTCGACATAGAATGATGTTTTAATTACCCAGTGTGGGAAGTGCACCCACACTCACAACAGAATATTTGTTTTATGGTTTGAAAATGTACTTGAATGTAAAAAAACTGTAGGCGTTTATCAATAGTTTTATCTACATATCAAACTAGTTTTGACCATTTTTTGGCTTATCAGTGGTGTGTATACACACACACACACACACATACACACATATACACACACACACACACACACACACACACACACACACACA
>NC_068983.1:130291903-130295680 GCF_001194135.2 Octopus bimaculoides | reverse complement strand
GGTAAAAATTCAACAAACATGTTTAAACCATCAAATGTTGAATTGTTCAAAGGAATTGAAATGAGTTTTACAGGGACAGACACTAATCTCAGTGTAAATGTCTGGTGAGGATCATTAAAAAAATGTATATTATTGAAAGTTGAGTAATATTGAATTTTAATTAAATAAAGTGGCGAAAAAGAGGAAAAGAAGGAGAGAAAGAGACAAAATTGTTTTTCTTACATTTAGTGTCGTGGTGCGACAATTTTTACCATTAAAATGTGTACTGGGTGGTTTTTACACCTTCACGGCTTGATGGAGTTGGAATCTCTTAATCTTGTAGCGTGTATATATATATATATATATATATATATATATATACATAGGGAAAAGGATCCAATTGTTCATTGAGTATACCTTTGAAGATGTCACATTAGTTTTGTCGTGAATGGTTCGGTCAAATATGTTCTTTTTGGTAAAATGTACTATTTTGGTTGTTTGGCTAATGGTGAAGACTACGGTCAGAGAACAAATACTCACAGGTTGTAGATTTCGTGGTTTCACTTTATTTGGAAACCATATACGATTTTGAAAAGGCATTTTTCTCTTTTGTAGGGTTTCGTTAACCTGTTTTTGCGTGATGGTCATCTTGCGTTTTTGTTGTTTACTGAGAGTCCAGTTTTGATCACAGAAAAAACATTCATTGTTTCCGAGAAGGTTTATGGTGCTATCCAAATGTTTTGCAAACAACTTTCACATACAAGTGTTACCAGTCGAGAACTCTGCATACAGGTAGCCAGCAAGTGAATGGTCCCTGCTTGCTCGATCAACTGTTTATCAAATAAAGCTCAATATTCTTCTAGCCATCGTTCATCATCTCTTTTTTATCCAAATCCAGAGGCTAGTCTTTTCCACTGTAGTCTGGAAATAGGTCATGGTGGTATTTACGATGAGTTAGATATGACGATAACTACAGTCGTCTCACACTGTGTCCCACAATATCTCTACATCCGACTTCGCTAGGAAAATGCTCCGCTTTCTAGCCTGTGACTTCACATTCCTCGAGGAGGTTGATATAACGGTCACTCTTTCGAGCCCGAGCGGCGTCCATGTCATTTTCATGAGGAACCGTTAACTCAACTAGATTTACAATTTTCATTCACACAACATTAAAATGTTCGTTTTTTTTTTCGTAACTGGGATGGGAAAGAATCCCTGGAAACTTGCTAAATCTGCAGTCACCACCCAATAGCTGCTCCGCTTTTCATCGCTCACAGGAAGTTCGTTGCTTTCGTTCTCGAAACGGATCCGCTGTCCTGAGCGCACGAAGGTAACGAAATCTCTAGCTGGTACTTTCAACGGTTTTTTACGATGTTGTTGAGATCAATTTGGTTCTTTATAGCATAACCTTTAGGACCATGTTGTGTCTCCATGCGTATCTGTTCAGTGCTAGTGAACAGTTGCAAAGAATATGCTTCAGTGTTCCGATCTTTCCGCATATCCATGTCACTCTCGGAGGCGTTCCACCTTACTAGATTTGCAGGTGTTGGCAAAATATCATAGGACGAACGAATAAGAAAACTTAGCCGGGATGTGCTCCACCCACTTATCTCATCCCAGGTTATTTTACTCCCAACATGTTCCTCCCATCATCATCATCATCATCATCATCATCATCATTAGTATTATTGTTCAGTAGTTTTATTTTTATAACGTGCTTTCACTTCATTACCGAGCGCAGCTCTGTGCGCCTTGGGTATGTTCTGAGGTTTGCTGTGGTGCTCTTATGTTTACTGTATTGAAAGTGTTTTGCGTAGAATGTGTGCAGTACGCAGTAGTGCAATTTTCTGTATGTTATATATATTTGTAAGTCCTGGTGTTTTTGTTATGTATTTGTCTGAATATTTTTTTATTATACCTAAGGCACCTACTATGATAGGAATTGTTTCTGTTTTTAAATTCCACATTCGAGTTATCTCTATTTCCAGGTCTTTGTATTTTGAAAGTTTTTTCCATTTCTTTTAGAGAAACGTTGCCATCTGCTGGTATTGATACATCAATTAGAAAGCATTTTTTTTTCTTCATGATCTTTGACAACTATATCTGGTCTATTTGCCTTAATTTCTCTATCTGTGTGCATTGGCATATCCCAGAGTATGGTTGCTTTCTCGTTTTCTGTGACCTTTTCTGGCGTGTGTTTATACCATCTTCTTTCTGTTGTTATTCCATAGTGTTGGTATAGCTTCCAGTGTATATAGGGCCCAGCTCTGTCGTATCTGTGAATATATTCCTTCTTAGCCAGGACTGGGCAGCCAGAGATAATATGATTTATTGTTTCTTGTCCATCTCCACATATTCTACAGTTACTTGTTATGTTTTCTTTTCATTATGTATTTTTGGAAATTTCTGGTGGGGAGGCTTTGGTCTTGTGCAGCAATTAAAAATCCTTCAGTCTCTGCTTTGAGTCCTGAGCTTCTCAACCATTGCTGGGATTTTTCTCTGTCTGTTTCTTTTGCATTTAGTTTAGCCCAGTATTTACCATGTAGGGGCTTTTCTTGCCATTGTTTTATCATGGTCCGTTGCTGTTCTAGTTTTAGTTTGGATTTCATTTCTTTTATAGCTTTTGTTGTTTCTTCTTCTTCTTCTTCTTCTTCTTCTTCTTCTTCTTCGTATTTGTTAGGTAGATTGATTTCTTGTTTGTATTTGTCAGCTTCCTTAAATACTGAAAACAATTTTTTGTTTTGCTCGTGTTTTGTGGCTATTTGTATTAGTTTTCCTTGCTTCTGGAGTAGGTATTTTTGCAGTCCCATGGTGATTATTTTATAATAGTTTTCTAGCTGTATAAGACCCCTGCCACCTTCTGTGTGTTGTATATATATAGCGTTTCTATGTCAGCTTTTGGGTGGTGCATCCTATATCCTGTCATTATTTTTTCTTGTTTTCGTGTCTATTTTAGATAGTTCGTTTAGTGTCCAGTTAAGGATGTTGTAGCTGTAGCTTATAACTGGGACAGCTAAAGTGTTGATACCCATTATCTTGTTTTTAGCATTGAGCTCTGTTTTTAGTATTGATCTAACTCGTCTATAGTACTCTTTCTTTATTTTTTCTTTCATTTGTGTATGTTGTATCCTATCTAGTTCATTGACTCCTAAATACTTGTATGGTTGGCTTTGGTCTAGTTCTCTTATTTCATTGGCTTTATTTAGTGCTATATTGCTACTTTTAACTAATTTTCCTCTTTGCAGGGTTGCTTTGGCGCATTTTTGTAATCCGAATTTCATATCTATTTCCTTGGTAAAGCCGCGTACTGTCTGTAGTAATGTTTCTAGCTCTCTGTCGTTTTTAGCATATAATTTTAGGTCCTCCATATATATAAGGTGACTGACTGTTTTCCGTAGCATTTGTAACCGCATCCAGTTCTATTTAGCAATTCAGTTAATGGTGTGAGTGCCAGGCAGAACAGGAGTGGAGCGAGCGTGTCTACGTGTAATATTTCTCTTCTAATGGGGATGGCTTTCGTTTTCACAAGTCCCTTATTATTATTATTATTATTATTATTATTATTATTATCATCAACGATAAAATCTATATAGGATTATATCAAGTAGCTGGCATGTGAATTTCAATTGATATCTGGCTATTTTTTTAAAATATCTCTTTCATTCACTCCCCACACATTCTGTCAGTGGCAATGCGATTAAGTAGTTCTAGAGTCATTTGACATCTTCTAGCATGTAGTTGCCCTCCTTATGTGTATGTATGTATGTATATGTATGTATGTATGTATGTATGTATGTA
>NC_068983.1:130289166-130291803 GCF_001194135.2 Octopus bimaculoides | reverse complement strand
ATATATATATATATATATATATATATACATACACACATATTTGCTTTTTTACATGAAGATAAATGTATCTCCAATCATGGAATGACCAATGATTTTGCATCGATAAAGCGCCTAGATTTATACACGACTCGTCAGACTCCAATAGCCACGGACTTATAATTCCTTTCCAAACTGGAGGCAGGAAACCGTTACGATTAGGGTATCTTCGCCCTAAGGCTTGCTCTAGACTGCACGTGCTTTATACAGCACTAATCCACGATTTGCAGCAGGTAACGTTTAAAATGGGGTCAGTGGGTAAAATCATGTGTCTTCGGCGTAAGAGAAATCGCTGGTCCAGCGCATCTTTAATGATCCTTGCCCACTCTGCTGTAGAAAGTTTGCATCGTCCTTCTATGCCGGAACCAGCCTAAGGACGGAGATTCCATGGTATACTAACACATTTGATAAGTCCTGCCACACCGTACGTTGGAAGTCCATAAGGTTTGCCAACCGTAGATTCTAAAGGAGAAACCCTTCCATTTTTAGTCTCAAATACTCTATATTATACTTTTGTTTAAAAATTACTGACCGTAACAGATTTCTACCTCAAGAAAGGAGATGGTGGACAGTGATTTGAATAGATCTGCTGACTTATCAACAATGGGATAGTATGGTTCAGGTTCGAAACAATCAATGATCTAATAACATCAGTTTCTCCCGGCTAAAGCTCCATTCACTTCGGGGAGTTGAAAAGAAGTACATATTCAAGATATCAATATCTATAAAACACAAGATGTGTCTGTGTGTGTGTGTGTACGTGAATTGGGTTATGCACGTCCACAAATTAGCACGCATGTCGCTTCAATTTTAGGAGGACATTGTTCATGACCCTATCTGTGTTTTTGTCAACTTTTTCTCACAGAGGCTCCCGCGTATAGCTGTAAAAATCGATAAACTTTTACCAACTTTGAAGTTTGTTGACATGGCGAAGTCAAATCTGTGCGTACGCGCGTGAAGGAGAGAGAGAGCAAGAGAGAGAGAAAGAAAGGAAGAGTGGGAGAAAGAAAGAAATAGAAAGAAAGAAAGAAAGAGAGAAAGAAAAAAGAGAGAAAGAAAGAAATAGTGTGTTTGTGACAAGGGGAGAAACAGAGTGTTTGCCAAGCGTCTAAAAAAAAAAATGAAAAAGTGGAAGAGGGAGACAAAGCGGCTAAGGGACAGGCTCCTTATATTTTGGTTAAGGTTGTTGGTAAGCTTTCCTAAGTTACTCCAATCCAGATCCCCAATGCAAACCTTCAGATTAACCTTCTCCTATGCAGATCTCTAATGCAACATTTAAAAAAAGTGTCAATAAGTGAAAATAACCAATAAACTGATTCCTTATGGGATTTCCCAATCAAATTGCCAGCAAACCATTTTCAGCCAAACCAATTTCAACGGATTTCGCTCAAATCTGATGTCGATGTTACTTATTTTGGTTTGAAATAAAGGACTTAATCATTTAATAGTCCTAGCTTAATCCCGAGCAGCGCCGGGTTATACTGCTAGTAATTAATAAGGCAAGGCTGTCACATACACGGACACACATACATATATACAAGTATAACATAGACATATATACTTGCCTACACACATACACACACACATATATAATTATATTTATATAAGAGTATATATATATATATATATATATATATATATATATATATATATATATATATATGAAGATGTGCATGTGTATCTATATATATATATATATATATACTCTTATATAAATATAAATATATATATATATATATACAAAAATATTTATATGCCTGAGTATAAATTTATATATGTATATAAATACATACACGAATATACAGCATTTACATGGAAGTGGTTGTAAATCGTTAGATCTTTCATTCATGTGTAGTGTTTGACATCTTTGTTAAGTAGCTGTTTATCCATGAGACACAATAAGTTGATTAATCACGGGTATTTTCAAGATTCTTAATAATTTCTCTCTCAGACCTCTTCTATAATCCCCAATCCGTCTTCAGTTTATCTCATGATGGGTCAAAGTCACTAATTCCTATGATATTTAGCGCTATGTATTTAGCGGTTTTTATAGTAGCATCTCCATTACATTATTTGCTATTTTACCTGCTGAGCCTTACCACTTGATTGTGCGTGTGTGTGTGTGTGTGTGTGCGCGCGTAGGTATCGACAGCACACTTAAATGAAAATTTTTGAGTCTTTTCAAAGTTTCGTCTGACTCAGTAGCATAGAGATAATGACGTCAATCTGAAAATATAAAATCTGTAAGAACATTATCCGTAAAGAGTATTGGGTAATTCCTAAGTTGAATTTGAAATTAATTTCTATACAATTTCAAGCAAGTCAAAGAATAATACATCCACGCAACAATAATAGATGTTACGACTAGCTGGGTTATGCGATTTTCTATTTATAGTATGACCACCAATGTCAGGATATGGTGCCCTACTTCTTGTTTATATATTTAGATTCTAACGAATCCTGCTACCGATCAATATATAAATACGCACGCGCACGCATGGGCACACACACACACACACACACACACACACACACCACACACATAGAAACACATATATTGTGTATATATATCGTATATATACATACATACATATATATATA
>NC_068983.1:130283882-130287634 GCF_001194135.2 Octopus bimaculoides | reverse complement strand
TATATATATATATATATATGGATTTTTGTACATCTAATGTTTTTCAGTGTTGTCAATAATGTTTACTGCTTATATTTTTGATCGATGGCGTTGCTTTTTAATGTCCGTTATGCTTTTGAACAATCATTATTTGGATGAGATTTCTACTTTATAATGAAATTTTTTCCCATCTCTCTAAAAGCCACACGGACTGAAGATGATCGTATTGGGAACTAAAACAATTTCCATATCGATAAAATACGAAACAAGAAAAGGTAGGATAGCATAATAGATTGTGCACAATACAATGCATGCCACCAATTCCATAAACAAATAGATTACATAGGAACAACAAGCTGTCTTCGAAGTGCTTGTACGTTTCTATTTCAACAAAAGGTATAAAAATTTCCCTATTTCTAGCCGGGTTTAAAAATGCAGAGTTAATACGATTGATAATAATATCCAACAAAGATAAAACTCAAATTAATCAGTGATAACGTGTTAAATTATATTTATGAATAAGCTACAGTTTTCTTTTAATCATTTCTTTCATCTACTGTCATTGAAATCTCACTTTTTTTTTTTTTTTGTTGGTGTGTCCAATTAACACTATTGAAATGTTAGACGTTCTCTATTTAGTTTTAGTAGTCTATAAACTGAAGAATTCCATTTATCATGTGTTATATAAAATGTTGTTATGGCTATGTTTCAATCAATAACGTCCTCTCTTTGCTACAGGCTTGCTGTGCTCTGTGAATATTTCAACTCAAAGCTGTAAAATATTCTGTGATGCCATGGAGTACACCTGGCCTCTGTGGAGCCAAGTTAAAGGAGATGTAAAATAAAAGTAAATTAATAACCAAAATTGGAATCTATGAAATTTCGAAATGTACTTACCGTCGTGCAAATGCGTTGCAATACTTTTACTTGCTTTAATGTACTACCGTGTAATACGACAGAATATCGAATGTTCCAGATGCGACAATCCCAACCACATATACATACATTTACTAATGAAAATGGATTCAAGTTTTGGCGGAAAAAACAGTTTGAAGCTGAAAGTGTTAGTAGATTTTATCTTTCCTAGTATTAAACTTGTACTATATTTTATTGACCTCGAAAAGATTAAAAAAGGAAAGAACACCTAGGTAGTATTTGCAATGAGAGTGTAATAACCTGGTAGTAATAGACTGTTAAGCAGTTTTACTCCTAGTAAAGTGTCTAGACGTCTAAAGAAATCTGTCTGTCCGGCTCATATATGTCACTAGTCTGAAGTCTCCCTTGTTGACTTCCATGCCGCTTAGGTTCAAGTGCAATATCTACCGACTGGATTTGGGGAAAAACGTACACACGTTCCCGTCAAGGCATTCACTAAACAACATCGCATCGTCATTTGATCCAGGTTGACCAGAGGAGGCATAAATCTCGCAGTTATACAGAAGAGTAAGCGATTGCGTCTCGAAATCCTAGCTATGCTAATGGCTACTGCATCCAGACGTAGTGGCTTCAGGTCGGTGCGCTGATCCTGCTGTGTCACTCGCTGTTGCTGAGGATGCTGTTACAGTTTTGGGTGCTACTGCACTTGATTTAATAATTTCTGTTGTTGTTGGAGATGGTGGTGGTGATGTTATTGCTGCTGCTGATATGGTTGGCTCGCAGATTTGGTTTCGAGATGGGGTGCAGCGTTTTTGAGCTTATTCAGTTTCATGCCTGCAAATGCATTTTCACCTGCTTTCACTCCCCACTTGCTTTATGGGGGTCACCCGACGATCGCTCACTCGAGTTATTTTGTATCAGCTAAGGCCCTTTCTACATCCGAGAATTCAGTACGATTTCCAATGGCCTTCATTTCATATCTGCTCCTGTTGTATTCCTGCTGCTTCCCTTTTTGTGATTGCAATGGATTTGGCATTAAGCATAGTGGAGCAGCGTGAGGCCTTTCTCTCAAACTTTCTAAAGATAAAGGTTTTGGTGATTGGTTTTGTCGCTAATACAACATATGTGTTTCCTCCACTTCACGACTATCCGCATCTGCTCGCATTCTCCGAAAACATAAAAATCTGGGATTGCATGAACTTCTTGTGGAGCAACCAAAACGTAGAACAATATAGACACATCTTTTCTGTTTTGTTAGAGGCTTGTTTTCAAGGTTATTGTTCCCCCGTACTAATCTAACACGGATATTACTCCCGCCTGACCCTATGAGCTGATACGTTGGAGACCTTCAGCTTGGTTATACAACGTCACATGTATAACGGAAGCACTACGAACTGGTTCGCTGGAGCAGGTCTTTGTAGACATCCTGCGCGATTCTCCATCGATGCTACAAATATATACTGCAGTTTCATATTGCCTTCCGGGGCAGGTATAAAGCATGGAAGGCCGCACTTGTCACATATATTCTTCTATTTCGGCTTGGACTTATATATACTATCATTCTTTTTCGCTAAAAATATCCCTTCATTCTTTCTAGAGTGCAATGACGCCAGGTGGAATGATATCACTCTGATATTTTTTAATTGCCCCGCTTTCCCTTGCAAGGAATGGGTGGCCCATTTATTTATTATATTCGTGAAGGAATTTCTTTCCTTTACGTCTGTTTTCTCTTTACTGTTTTCGTAACAATCGTTACCGTTTTTTCCCCTCATTAATACTGTTGCGGCAATAATCCTATTGTTAATATCGTTATTGTCAGTAGTTCTTTTTTTGGTTGTTGACGTTGTTGTTGCATGGTTGGCAGCGTTTGTGGTGGTGTTATTGTTCCTAGTTTTTTCGATAATGTAAGTGGGAGTGGCCACCACAACACATGATTGACTGTTGGGACTGGGGTCGTTTTAGCACGACGAAATTAATACCTTTAGTCTTACAGTCACTCCTCAATTTAGGCTAGTCCTGACTATCTTGTGAAAAAGATGGTTTGAAAAATATATCCGAGCAAGTTTTCTCGTAACTGCCATCCCAGTCGTTGTAGAGGTACTAGGTGCATTAACAGTCAGATGTAAGGAGAACCCGGGGAATTCATGATATCGGGGTCGATATTGGGATTGACAGGAGGCTAGAACATGTTTAGAGAACTGCTATATTTTATAGGAGTTTGAGATTGGTATTTGAGTGTTGGAGTCGTGGAAAGAGTCCCTGTGAAACTTTCCCAAGATGTTGCTGCCCACTGTTACAGAATTAACCAAAGTAAGTGTAATCAAGAGCTCAGAAGTGAAAGTGAAAGAATAATGATAAAAGAGTGAAATTTTATATAACATTGCTCTGCAATTAATAATGGCAAAAATGAAATAAAAAACAAAAAAACACCAAAGCAAAAAAAATAGCCAACAAACAAACACACGTACATCTACATCCATTTGTAGGTAACATCAGGGGTAAAAGCAGTGTGCTAAATTTGATCCTTTGTTTTACAATGAGCGGTCATCGAATGTGTTTCCTCATTGTTTCTATCGTCTTAATTTCCGTGAATATATGTAGTTTTTCTTCTTTTTTCTACAGGACGCAAAGTGTTGAGTGTAAAACAATTTAGGAACTGAAGAGATCAAACTTCATACACACACACTCGTACATACACGAATATATATACAAGTATATGGATATATATATAGAGAGAGAGAGAGGGGGACAGAGAGAAAGAGAGAAAGGGAGAGAGACAGAGAGAAAAGGAGAGAGATAGCGAGAATGGAAAGGGGGAGAGAGGGAGGGAGAGAGAGGGAGGTCGAAGGGAAAGGTGGGAGAGAGGTAGATATATATATATGGATGGATGGATTATA
>NC_068983.1:130278792-130283779 GCF_001194135.2 Octopus bimaculoides | reverse complement strand
GAAAAGGAGAGAGATAGCGAGAATGGAAAGGGGGAGAGAGGGAGGGAGAGAGAGGGAGGTCGAAGGGAAAGGTGGGAGAGAGGTAGATATATATATATGGATGGATGGATTATAAATATCTTTACAGTTACGCCTTGGTAGAAAAATTCCAAAGATGCAGATAGACATCTTGAACATGTATTTGTATGGCATTACACACATGATAATTCGTTATCAAGAAATATTATCACGTTACCAGTTCCCACCTACTGTTTACGGCCTTGTATTTTTACTAACACAGTGTACATAACAATTCGTGAGAAAACTGGCTGAGATATCAAATGATCGTATTCTCCAATTGATATAAAACAATACAAAGTTTTCTGCTCGAATGTTGCCGTTCCAACTTCCATGATGTTCGAACCTAACAGTCGGGGTATAGTTTCACTAGGTGCGTGTATTGAGACACCTATGCAGTTATACTTATTTCTTTGGAAACAGGAGAAACAAAAAAAATATTCGGATACAATTTCTTCGACGTCTCCACTTTCTCTACCCGGGTTAAAAATTTCCATTTATGTCACTTGGCTTTCTTAGACAATGTATATGTAACTAAGTTAAGAAGCTGGGACTCTTGGAAAAATTATCCTATTCAAATGAAGCAGGGAAATTGCGACAGCCGTTACCGTATACACTTGAAATTTTCCAACAGTTTTCCAACAATTTATCGACGGCATTTTAAACTGTGTTCCATTAACCAAGAATAAATGAGGAGGTAACTTTATCTCAATGAGATTTAAACTCATAAGGTATTCCGACTCACTCAGTCTAGCCACTTGCCGAGTTACAATGGCTTCTTTTGTTATAAATGATACTAATGTTACGGAGATAACTATACAAACTTCAGTTTGAAAGCACTCACAGCAAAATATTTACGCCAAATTAAGATAAACAAGTATCATACTTTCACATAATTGGACTGGTTGATATATGAATAAAATTTTCATGATATCAAGCTCCACACTATCAAATTTAAAGGGACAGTTAATTCAGATGGTATTATCCTAATTACACATATGTATTCAAGATGATCACAAATATCGTTGATGATTCATTACCCCTACCACCATCTGCGTGGAGTTAACTGTTTGTTGTATTGGGTTGCCCGGAAAGTTCGTGCCGATTTATAGTAGCTTACATTTCGACTTATTTTAGAACATGTTTGAGTCCATAAAATAGGATTTGACTACATCTCAATTTAGAGCACAGTTGAAGCTATCTTTTCGTGGAAGAAGGTTTATGTCCTTATAACCTGTGTTAATTTTGAAATCCTTTAAAATGGAGGATAAGAAAGTTCATTTTCGGTACTTGATGCTTTTCTTTTTCCGTAAAGGGAAAAATGCCTCACAAGCAACCAAAGAAATATGCGCAGTTTACGGTGATGTTTCTTTATCCGAAAGAACTGTACGGAAGATGTTCGCAAGGTTCCAAGCTGGAGATTGTAGCCTTATTGATAAAGAGCGATCAGGCAGACAATACACTACAGATGGAGACCGAATCAAGTCATTAATTGAGATTAAACCACATTGCACAACCCGAGAATTGGCAGAAAGCCTCAACCTATCAAATTCCATCGTCCATGAGCACCTAGTAAAGCTTGGGTACACAAATTGCTACGATGTTTGGGTACCACATGAATTGAGTGAGAAGAAGCATTTGTGATTCGCTTTATAAACGGAATGAAAACGTGCCTTTTTTATAGCAAATTGTCACGGGTGATGAAAAATGGATTATCTACCGAAATGTTCAGAGAAAGCGATCCTGGAATTAGCGACATGAGCCATCCTTAGCCACACCAAAAGCGGGTCATCGTGCTAAAAATGTCTTGCTTTGTATCTGGTCGGATTAGAAAGAAATTCTCTACTATGAGCTTCAGCCAAGTAACCAGACAATTAATTCTGTGAAATACTGCACACAACTAGTCGAGTTAAAAGTAGCAATTCAAGAGAAACGTCTAGATTTGGCGAAAAGGAAGGGTGTTGGTTTCTAACATGATAATGCGAGACTGCACGTTTCTTTGGGAACCAGACAAAAAACGCTACAGCTATGCTAGGATGTGTTACCCCACCCTCCATATTCACCAGATATTGCTACTTCGGATTTCCATTTATGCAGGTACTTAATAGTAAACATTTCAATTCCTTGGATGACGTAAAAAGATACCTTGATGAATTCTTTGCCATGAAACCACCACAGTTCTGGGAAGAGGTTATCTTCATGTTAAAGGAAAGATGGAGACCCATTGTGCAACGAAATGGTTAATATTTGGTTGATTAAAAATGTAATGTCAAGTATTTATTGACCTTTTTCACTCCTTTAAACATCGGCACGAACTTTGTGGACAACCCAATATTAATACTATAATTGCATCTGCTCCGCGGAGTCTGCTGATCTCATAACTTTACCAGTCATGCACCCGACACACTTCCTTTCCAATTTTTGCTAGTCTTGTAATGTTAATCGTCCTTCATGCCCTGCTCAAATCACTTACACGATTTATTCCTACTTTGATCATCAAATTTGTGGAATTTTCTCCTAGGCCATGTCATTTCTGCAGTTGTTGAAATTTACGAGAGATTAACGGCATCCAGTTCAATAGACATAGAGAATCTTCAAAAGACATGTACAGTGTGGCTCTCTCCATACATAAGTAGCGAAAATACGAATAACATTAATCAGAACAAAGACGTCTGCTCTCTTATTCTTACATTATCATAGATATAACAATTATACTGCATAGTTGAGCCATATTTATCGGGTAAAATGCATGTACCATTCGCGAGTGGTTAAACAGACACCATATAAATAAGAATTATTCTCGTGGTGCTTATAACCAGTGTAAACGCTTTGCAAATACAATAGACTTAACAGTCAAATGAATCGAGACTTTTACTAAATATAGGTTATTGATTGAAATGTGCAATAATTGTTGATATAAATAATAAAATTATTGTTCTGCAATTCCAATTATTTCGTATCATTAATCGCAAATGATGTGTCTGTAAAGATTTCATTTCAACGTCGCAGTGTCATGTCAGGTACATTGACTCGTGTCAAAGGGTTGCAATTGTAACATTGTGTTTCCCGTAGGTGACTGTCAATTTCCTTTCATTGTTGTATTGTCTGCTTTACATAATTGGCCATATATACAGGAACTCTGTAAGAAATATGGTAGCGAACAATCAATGAAAATTCATAATAACCGCATAATACACACAATACATGAATGGATATAAAATGCGCTTTCATTAAATATTTCTCCTGAAACATCTCATATGAATCTCCTAACAAAAGATACATTCTTTCGACCATGCTCCATATGCCTCACTCTTTCACACTCTTTCTCTCCTCTCTTTTTGTAGTTCACTTATTATATGTGTGTGCGTGTGTACTTGTGTGACTGTGTGTGTCTGTGTGTCTATGTCTAAGTGTATACGTAAGCGTGTGTGAGTAGGTGTATGTCTGTGTAAAAATATTTTTCTAAATTGATCAAGCCGAGGAATGATAATCGGCATAAGCTCCAACTAATCCAGTTGCCAGTTCAACGAGCGGTACCTTCTGGTGTAAATACACCCACGTGGTATTAAAATGTTTACAGTTTATTATGAGTGGAAGAGTGGAAAAAATATGACAGTACTTTCAGCTCGGTAGTTTTGTTCATTTTAGCAGATTTATGAAATTTAACCGATACTCATCCCGAGGTACTTCTACGCGCGATTACTCCAACGCATATGACATCGTTCACACATCTAGAAATTAGAAATTAGAATAAACAGAAAAAAGTTTCTCGTATACCGAGACAGTCTTCTCATGGATAATCTTGTCAAAAGACACAGACTGTATCAGGAGCTGCGAGAATTCAAGACAATTCTGTTTGACAATTCTGTTGCAAAGCAGCAATGCAGTTAAGACAGCAGATAAAGAAAGAAGATCTCAGTCAAACATGGTCATCACGCACCGTGTAAAATGTCATTCCCGACACTATTTATATTATTTACATTTGACGGATATTTGTCCTCGTCTTGTTTGTTGGTAACCCAACATTTCGGCTGATATAATCTCCAGCCTTCATCAGGTGTCTTGGGGAAAGTTCTAACCTAGATTCTCATTCCTTAGCGATTTTTCGATGCTGTTGTTGCTGTTGTTGTTATTATTATTATTATTATTACTATTATTATTATTATTATTATTATTGAGGTCACCGCTTGGAATCGAACTCGGAATCTTGGGGTTAGTAGACTGCGCTCTTAACCACTACGCCATATGCCCACGGGCATATGGCGTAGTTGTTTTTCCCGCTTCATTTGAATAGGATATTTCTTTCCCAGAATCCTAGCTTCTTAACTTAGTTACATATACATTGTCTAACAAAGCCAAGTGACATGAACGGAAATTTACAATCAGGGCAGAGAAGGTGGAGACGTCGAAGAAATTGTATACGAATATTTTTCGTCTCTCCTGTATCCGAAGAAATAACTATAGCTGCATTGGTATATCAATACACACACTCAGTGAGATTATATCAGGGCTGTTACGTTCGAACATGGTGTGGCGGTTAAGAGCGCGGGCTACTAACCCTAAGATTCCGAGTTTGATTCCAGGCAGTGACCTGAATATTAATATCATTAATAATAATAATAATAATAATAATATTGTTTCTTTAGTTTATGGGTCTTTGTAGGTTTGATACTCTTGTCAAATTTAAGGTTTTTCAAACATTCTATGTCAGATCTAAGCAGCTTAATTTGGTGTTGAATGCGTTCTTGCCAAGAAGGCTTTTTGTGGGAGTGTTGTCTTTTTCTAATTTTTTCACCACATAGAATCGTTGAGATTCTTGCGGATCAACCACCTGTACTATGCATCCGCAAGATGATCACATTGCACTCCTCTGGAACTTCACCATTCAAACTGACAGAAAGATAGACGCAAATAGGCCAGACATCATACT
>NC_068983.1:130274457-130278782 GCF_001194135.2 Octopus bimaculoides | reverse complement strand
TTCCAGGCAACCCCAAAATGGCTGAAGTTCAAAAGATAGTGCTCATGGGAACTGCCCATATCCTACGTAAAATACTGCCTATGGGATCTGAAACTTTAAAGCAAACACATAATTTTCTTATGGTTTCTTAAACATTCACTCGAACAAAACTGTACAGATCCAAACATATGGTACCCTAGGCATAACACCTACATGAACTTCTAACTTGTTGTCTCTTGAGGTCTCTGGGTGAGACTTGGATCCAACTTGTACAAATGCAAAACAAAAGTCAAACATAAAATTATAATAATAACAAAAACAACAACGACCAGCACAAAAACAAGAAAAAAAACAATAATAATAACAACAAGCGCAACATCGAAAAATACCAGACGAATGAGAACCCAGGTTCGAAATTACCCCAAGACACCCTATGAAAGCTTGAAGGTATATCAGCCGAAACGTTGTGTTATGAACAAACAAGATGAGGACAAATATCCGTCAAATGTAATGAATGTAATTAACGTACGTAATTCCTAATGTCTTAAATATAGAACTGCATTCCCGACACTGTTACGAAATTTCTCTATTCCTTGTTGATTGGAGTAAACGAGTGTAGAAATCCCTTAGAAATAGTGAAGCGTCTTGCTATTTCATTTGGAAGTGACCTGTTGTTTGCTGTTAACTGTGGCAAAACAAAGCTTAGGATACTGATGTTTTGACTATTTGTCTGGGGTTCTGGGGCAAAATCCCGTGCTCCCTGTACAAGAAGTGTGGTACAAAGAACAGAAAACGCTTCCTTGACTTTACCAAAATGATACGTGCACTGGGAGATGACATTTTTCACAGGCTATGATATATGCTTTCACAGGCTGTGATACATCTTTCAGATAGATGAAGTCCAAGAAGCTTTCAGTGAACTGGAGAGGTTTGAGGATTATCTCCTGAATTGTTTCAAAATCTACAGATGATAATCTGCAAAATATACGTGACTTCTGTTTCAATAACTGAAAAAAAAAAAAAAAAATTTCGATACCAGCTCTTTTGCGCTAGACGTGGAGAAATTGAATCGAGTCAACTATCTCCCAGTGAGGACTGTCTGTTTATGCATGATCTTCGTGCAAACTACCAAGCAGTCATCTGGAGAAGATGTCTACAGTCAGAACCCTTTCTGCCAAACCCCATCGACTGTGAAGAGTGATCTCGCCATTGTTTGGATGCGTTGATCACCTACACTGGATGCTGCTCTTCAGCTTTTGTCGTGCAAATGAGTGCGTTTCTGCAACCTACCAGCATGCAGATGTCTCAGGAATGGCTTGAGGTGCACAAACATATGCAAGCTACGAAGATGCGACAACGACGCTCCTCTATTTAGCGACAGAGAGCCAACATTAGAAGTGACAGATTCTGAGGATGACCGTGATGGTTAGCTTCATGGTATGCTGGGTACCCATGGCATATCTAGAACCTGGCTTTTACTACCAGAAAATCTTTGTTGTCTTGAAAATAATTGATGCACTCTTTCCCAGTGGTATAGCTTGTGTGAAAATATGAAGAGTAAACAGACTTGGTGCATCATGTTGGGTTGTATGTTCAAGACTTACCATGTATATGAAATATGGAATTCAATTTCATATGACGTATAAACACATATTAATTAAATTCTGATATGTGGATCATTTCTTTGCCCTTGCAATAGTCAAAATACAAGATGTTTGTGATTTTTTTCTTTGCAGTTTGAAGTGATAACTTCTACTAAGCTAGCGTTGTGATAAAGCTATCATATATTGTGCCTCCTTATAGTTATAGCGATTTTGGGCCAGCTTGCTACACTCACTCAGATTGCGTGATTTTGAGAATGGTACATGGATGCTGAATGTCTACCACGAAAATTAACAACTAATTATCAAAAGTTATAATGTGCGGAAAGGGAACATGTGAGACAGAATCGACGAGAACAAACAAGACTGAACTTTCTGAGAAGTAACACAACATCAACAACAACAACAACAGCTAGCAGCAACAACAACAACAACAACAACAACAACAATAATAATAATAATATGTTTGCAGAAATGAAAGCTGAAGAGGGAGACAGAAAGTTTGTTAATAGCTGCACAAGATCAAGCATTAATGACTAATTGGATAAAAGTCAAAATAGACAATACTGAAGTAAGTCCCCAATGTAGATTAGACAAATCAAAGGAGGAAAGCGTTACTCACATAGTAAGTGAATGATGCATGTTAGCACAGAAAGAATACATGAAAAGATATGACAACCTATGGAGCGTAATCTACTGGGAATTATGTAGAAAGCTAGCATTTGAGCATATTGATAACTGATATCAACATGAACTTAGTAAAGTACTAAAAAATAAGAACTGTAAAATGTTGTGGGACCTCAAAATTCAGACTGACAGAATAATAGGTGCTACTAGGTCTGATTTGGTGGTGGTAGTAGTAGTAGTAGTAGTAGTAGTAGTAGTAGTAGTAGTAGTAGTAGTAGTAGATAAAGAGAAAAGAAAGTTCCAGATAATTGACTTTACAGTCCCAAATAAGGAAAACATTAATAAGGGATGCATAGAAAGAATAACAAAGTACTAGGACCTAGTGATTGAATTACAGAAACTTCGGAAATTGCGGGTAAAATGTATCCCAGTAGTTATAACATCATTAAGTGGAATCTTGCAGACGTCCAACACCTTTACAGGAAGACAAAAAATCTACTAGCTTCTAAGACACATGCACCACCTGAAAGTAGATGTTGATCATCTGTACCTACCTAAAATTAATAGAGGAAAAACAAAAATGCAAGTAGAGTTGTGCTATAAGACCTCCACAATAGTAATGAATAGGTGCTTAACTAGTAGAGAGTCCAGGGCACTGCGACATGTGTCCAAATACAAAAGCAGCAAAACACCACATACTATTGCTAAAGAAGCTTGCAAATGTGCAAGGGAAATTGGCATTAATCATGAAATATTTGAAGAACCTGAAACAACTGCTACAAAACAAGCAAAATGGATCGAGCAGACTGCAAAAAGAACGGACAGAAACAAATTAAGAAGCTTGGAGCCAGACGCCTTTGCATGCACAGTATATACTTCAAAGTCGAAATGCTGATGTAGATCAAGTAACAATCCGTCGGTGGCTGGGAAGTTCAGGACTGAAAGTAGAGACTGTAGGTTTCTTACTAGTGGCACAAGATCAAAGTTTGCTTACCAAAAACTACCAAGCTAACATTCTTCAGGACGGTTCTGAACCTAAAGGTATATCCGGAGGCACATTTGAGGAACCAATAGACCATACTGTATGGCATGTTTTTTTTGATGTGTCAGAGGCGACAAGAATAAAAATTCTTGCGTGTTGGTTTGTATGTAAAATATGTCTAGTGTAACAGTTTAGTTGTGTATTTGGATGTGAATGTCTAGGTATGGTAGTTCAGTGTAATTTGTTTTTGCTGAGAAATTTGATAGATGGGTACAGTGTGTTGAGAATTTGTGTAATATTCGTAGGACGTCTTTTGATCTATCCCCCAAAATGAAACAGCCATCGAGGTAGAACTTCCAATTCTTCACGATGTCTTCCTTGAAGTTGTCATCAAAAATTTGTTAATAAGATATACCGACAATATCGGGCACAGTTATGGGTACGAAATTCGCACTTTCGTATGCCAACATAGTCTTGAGTTACCTAGAAGGTAAACTTTACGAGGAATTAGGAAAATATCCTTGACGACAACTTCAAGGAAGGAATCGTGAAGAAGTGGAAGCGGTACCTCGATGACTGTTTCATTTTTTCGGAACGATTTAGCGAACGATTTTCCGATATAGATAAGATTGAAAGAGAGCATATTACCTGAGGTTCACGGAAAGTGTTCTTAACGTTTAAGGTGCAGTGTCTGTGTCTGGAATGCTTGGTCATTTTGGAAATGAACACGATCAAAGCAAGAACTAATATCGAGGTTGCACGTCAGGAAGGAGGAGAATTGGGAAAGGGGACCGTGGAGGTTGCGAGCAGACTTGAAGGGAATAATGGAGAGAAAATGTGAACGTGTTGGAGAAGGCAAGGTTAGATCCGAGATGGCACATGGAACCGAGAATGGTGTGTTATAGAAGCAGAATGCAAGGATTTTAGGCAAGAGGAAAGGGGATGCAGTGGATGCGATTGCGGCGGGAACAGACAGTTAGATTTGAGCTGGCATCAACAATACGAGCAGTAGGTAGAGCAGAACTGATCAGATGTCGAATAATAAAGTAGGCGTTTATGTTGAACCAGTGTCTCGATGTCGGTTCCCGCTACCGAGACACCTGGCATGAGAGAACCGAGAAACCGATATATATATA
>NC_068983.1:130260540-130274402 GCF_001194135.2 Octopus bimaculoides | reverse complement strand
GTGTGTGTGTGTGTGTGTGTGTGTGTGTGTGTGTGTGTGCAATAGAAGTCCAAGCCGTGGTATGCATAAATATAGAAATACACAATTACAATTACAATCTATCTGACTATACAAGTAGATAGATTGTAATTTTAATTTTCAAATGGCTTCGCATACTAAATTAACTGAACAATATCTGGTGCGCTATTGACTGTTGAATATTACCTAATATATTTAATTCAACATTTTATAATTTGATTGTGGCTGACATTATAACTGACTAGGTTAAATATTTGATAGAATGAAATTAATTAAAACAGGCTGCACTAAAATCTACAACAATTCATTGGAAGCTGCATCTCTCAAAACTTGTACCGTAGTACATCTCTGTTTGACGTAAGTAAAATTATGTTAGAAACAGCAATACAATATAAATGGGTTTGTATGTGTGCTTGTGGTAAAGAAAATCAGTCATCCTATAATATAATTTTCTAAACGTAATATAATTTTCGAAATATCTTTTCAAGATGTGGCAACCTTGAAGTGTTTTAGTCAAACGAATCGACGTAAGTACTTATATTCGCATGTGGTTTGGACGGATACTTCGTACTACATATATTTGATCAACTTCCAGAAAGCAGACTGTTGGTGCTGGTTCTATCAACAAGAAATAACAGCCACATCTCCGTCAAATCATATAACTATCATCTTATTTGTTAAATTATTTCTGAATTAGAATACGTCTTAAATTTCATAGCTTGGGCAAGAAATTCTTTGATCATTAATCTCCTTAACTTAATTTGATATCGGGTTCAGAAGTTACTATGAAAATAATGTAGAATTAATCTAGCCAGTTTTTACGTAGAATTATTGTGCCTTTGGCGACCTTATGAGGATTCTGTACAATTCTGGTGGCTTGTCGAACATGCCTAAGTTTTATGACTCTCCAGATATAAACTATTTTTCATTGCCGCCGTCAGTCCTATTTATCGTATAAAATTAAATGAGATTCATTTCATTTTAATGACCCACACACTTTTTTTCTCGAAAACATAAACCTTAAGGCAATGAACAACGAGTCATTGACAAACTTCTTACGAACGCATTAAGCCTGCATATTTTCTATATCCATAGTTGAAATATACTGTTAACGAGTGAGGCACTACGTATTCGTTTGACTTCTTAGATATATCAGGCAAATCGTCCTCAAATTTTACAGAACTGTACTAGATATGTACGATTAGTTATTTAATATAATATTTGTCATAGGAGTTTTAATAATAGACAGAGTGAGCTCATCTGGAAAATTTGCGATCGCCTGTCATCACCAGCATTAAGCAGATATGACTTATCAAGATAGAAATCGCAAGCAACTTGTTAAATCTAGCTACACTTGTAACAATCTTGCAACTAGAATTCATGGTTTATACAACTGTGAAGTGTACGCTGGAGAGCGATGTTTACATAGCTATAAAGGCAATCGCCGTTTGCTAATGATCAGCTACAACAGATATAACCACTCCTCGTAATTTTGCTGTCTAAAAGCCGAGTTAGAAATGAATAACTTAAATTCTAAATTAGAAAACTTTTGTAAGACATTCAGTTTGTGGCAAATTTCTGAACCAGTCTGAAGGAAAAACAGCATTATTATGAAGTGTTATGCCAGCTAATTGAAACAACATTTGTTCCACATTTCTTATTGACTATTTATTTAAGATCGATTTATTTCTAGTAGCTTCAAGAAACCAATTTAATTAAGCATTATATCTAATAGAATCAATTCCGGTATATTACTGGTAATTATTTCATTGAATTTGGGTTGGGAGAAATAATTAAAATTGACCTGAATGCTATATACGCTGAGAATAAAAGATACTAACGTAAGACAATCATTGAGTGAGAAACCACATTAGGTGACCTATGACTAAATCAACCATGTGATTTTATAAGGCTTCAAATACACGGGGATCATTGGGTTATGCAATACTCGGAAATAATATTGATGTTTATTGATTTATTAAATACTTGTAATTTAAATTATTTCATACTTTGAGGGGAAATTCTTAGGAAAAACTTATAGACATTTATATTCACATTTAGTGCGTTACTGAATATTATTTATCGCCCATGAAGAAAGGAATTAACACCGATCATCGTTACATTAGTTCCGAATCACACAGATAGTCGTAAATATATTTATAAAGGATCCACACTATTACTGCTGTGATTAACTGCAGAAGTCACGTTTGCAATATTGATAAAACATTCCAAATTAGTTTGTAACAAAGCTTTGTCGTTATGGTAGTGGAAAAATAATTGATGCAGCAAAAATATAGTCATCTACAGACGGTTTTGTTTTCGATACCCCGATTTTTTTTTACTCCTTATGAAACTAAACATGTTCCCTTATAAAATATTTAATTAATAATTGATACATTTACAGCAACAACTTCAACCATAAAATGAATTTTATCACGTTCCTTTCGAACATAAAGCGAATCAAGTGTAGGGTGTACCCAGAGGTGGTCTTTAACTACCTTCGATTCTCCTTTATGTGTCTCAGAGATAACAACACTTATAAATAAATCACTCTTTATGATTACAGATATGTGTCTTAATAACTTAACTTAACACGCCCTATATGAATTCTTGTTTGACCTAGCTCAGCTCTCAACATATACAGGGAAGAATTATCCAAAGTGGCTCTCCCATGCAAAGGGGTTAGACATGATATGACTTTCTTTCTATTTGTAGTATGTAGAGTGGTTCAGGATATCTGTACTTAAAGTGTTATGAGGGGATACTGAAAATTTCCTGGCAATATCCTTAAAGCCAAAAACTTTTCAGCACCCTCTCGTGTGTGCACAAATAAGTGTGACACGATTCAGACTCATGACCATTTTTTTTTTGTTTTTTGTATTATTTAGCCTGATGAAGAATACCTTGTTTCAAATATGTTCTCTCCGCGATCGCACCGCATAATTTCAATCACAGTATACCGATAACTACATTGAACAAAATACCATTTTAAAGACAGTATGATAATATCTTCATCCTCTAGAAAGTTGTAGAGTAAGATTTAAATGCTATTAGCAATCCGGGTGTTCATTGGTTGACGCTAAGGCGTGCAAATATGGATTGTTAGACTATTGTATGTGTGATATAAAAATCGGTGCCTCTAGACAGGGAGTTTGAAATCATTATAATTAGCAGTAATACCGAAAACCAAGAATCTCTCGTCACCATCTCAACCAGCTAGAGATAGCAATAAATTGTCTCTCACATCTCAACCCATTGGGTTAAATAACAACGTAGCACGTATTTAAATACAGTTATACTAATCATGCCTGAAAGACGTAATGACCAGGTATATACCACTTCTAAATTCCCGTGTGTTAGAAGAAGGTTGATTTTCAGCAGCCACAGCTTCAACAAGAACACATCAACAATCACTTACTTTACTTGTTCTGTCATTTTCTTTCGTTGTCTATTGGGGACTTGAGTGTAAGGACATTTCGCTTCAAATTACATAACAGAATTTGATTGTCATTAGGTTCATAGTTTTTTACCGAATTTCTATTGAGAGTAACTTCGAGTGTCTCAATGTTCATTTGTTTGTATACCTCGTGACAGTTTTAACTCGAATGACCTTACTCGAATATTGCTTCGTCGATACGGAGCGCAGGAAATGGCTTTGACAAATACAAGATACTTTCCGATCTTGTTCAAATGTCATCAAATATCAACAGATTTTTGGCTACAAACAATGATACGAAAACGCCAACTCTAGAAGAAAGTAGTTCAAAACTTATTAATGTATAACTGGAAATGTAGTTGGCATTATTTCGGTGTCATTTTCGCATTAGTGTTTAGTTGTAATATCATTAATGTTATTAACGTTTTTATAGTCATTTTATATTGTTGTTATTTACCTTCTCCCTTTCTACCTTTTCCTAACAGCATCAAAATCATCATCATCATCACTACTATCATTGTCGTCTTCGTCAATGTCGACGTCATTATCATCATCGTCGTCGTTTTTGTAGTATTAGTAGTACATCATCATCCCTTCCATTATGATCATAAACATCTCCACCACCGCCACCACTACTGCCACCACCGCCACCACTACAACCATCGTATCCTCCTCCTCCTCATTAATCGGCACCACCAGAACCGTCTACCTACTCCTGCCAGTTTCAACGTCGTCACCATCGATATCATAATGTTACCATTTGCTAATAATGCATGAACTGTTAAATAGAATTTAGCATAGGAAGACGCAAAAGAAAAGATGAGAAGGGTGAGGATTGCATCGCGGTTGAAAATATATTACTTTGATGTTGTAAAGAAAGATATTTTTATCAGGACTATCGTTAAAAGCAAAGGTGGCATGAGTGAAGAAGTATTTTATAATCTTCATGTAGATAAACGGTGCCAAAATCGATCAGACCTTACTCTCAATTAGTCGCTTTCATTTTCGTATGTAAACATTGCTTTCACAATAATTTTGTCTATTAACTGAATTGACGTGGAGGCATATAGGTTATTAGTTCAGACAGTAAAAATACATTTATGAAGTGTGGGACAATCTATCCTAGACTCTTTTTATATCCGTTCAATATCTCGATGATGGAACATTTAATAGAATTTTAAAATTTATTTACATCAATTTCCACTTATATGTTCCAAGTAGTGTAGATTAAATAAGAAAATGAAAGTAATGAGAATGACGGAAAGATTAAATAAAGACTCGAAGAAGGGAGAAAAGGAGAAAGAAAAAGGCATTTTGGAATATTAACATCTTCATAATCGGAATTTATACTTCATAAAATGAACTTGGCGAAAATTAAATGGGAATTTTCATTCCAACCTTCCGCAGAAGAAAACGAAAATTACAAACTGCACCAAAAGAAGATTAATAAAGTCCGTTGATATAATTATTGCTTTTCTTGCCGTTGTTGTTATCGTTATTGTTGCAAGATGCATCGATGTTTCAAGAATATTAAGAATGTTTCTATCAAGTACTATAGACATATTTGAAATGTGGACTATAATTATTTTGACAGATATTTAAGAGTTACTCATTATCACGAAACAGTCTCGTTTATGTTATGCAATCCGGACAGAAGTCAGTCAGCATTGGTAACTGCAGACCACTAGTAGATTGTGAGTCTAGAAACATAATTACATTATCGCAGACACTTATTATAAGTTGTTTTACTATGAATATTGAAACGGAGTTGAATTCAATCCTTTCACAATGGAATTGAATGTTTTAATTTCCGGATTTGCTTGCACTTCTGGATAGGAGGTTATTGTGTCATAAATTTTAAATTTAGCGGTTGAGGAGCAGCATATCTTTCAACAAGACCAAATTATTTATCAAGCTGAAGTCACATGTTATACAATGTAAACTAATTACTATGGTGAAGTATGTTGACTGATGAGCAGATATGCCATGTCAGACTTTATTAATGTAATGGAAAATAATCTCTTCATAGCTTCCATATAAATACAACAGATACCTGAAACGTTGTGCTTTCAAATTGAATTGCTATAGAATCCAATTTCGGAAGTGCAAAACGAGTATGTATAAAAAAATTACGAAAATAGTGTTCATTTATGTTTAAAATGATATGAAATGAAAATGTAAGTCACTGCAATCGGTAGCAGAATGGACATAAAAATATGAAGTGCTTCTTTCTTTGTACAGGAGGCAATTATCTGCTTGGGTGGAATTAATATTCGTCACAAATAATTGGCAAAAATACGAGGGTGGACGGAAAAGTTTATATGCTGATATGAAGTAGTGCTGCTAGAGGTATAAAATTTGGCACGCAATAATTTCAATTCTTCCTTTTAATACATCCATTGTATTTTTATTTTGCTCAAGGTAAAATGACATCCGAATGTTCAAAGAAGACTTGAATTATAGCTAGTAGTAGCATCGCTTGAAAGTTGCCAATGTTTTGCATCGTAGTGTTATCATGTGTTGCGAAATAAGGACATTCACGTTGACATTCTTGCTACATTACAGGATAACATTCAGCTGTATCAACAGTGCGGCTGAATTTATGAGAGGTAGGAAGAGCCTTGAAAGTGACCCGAAGTCTGGACATCCTGCTACTACTACCAGAGAAGACAAAATTGACCGTGTTCACCATATCATGATAGATGAAAAGCGACTCACTATCAATCAAATAGCCAATGCTATTAGCATAACCCCTGAGTGAGTTGAGAGTATTATAGATAATAAACTTGGTATAGCGAAATATTCAGCTCGCGGGTGCCACGTCTTCCGACACCTGATCAAAACAGCACTAAGTTGTTCATAACACGGGAAAATGTAAGAGTACTTGAAGCAGATTGAGTCGGTTTCCTTGAACGTTTCACAAACCAGGATGAGTGTTGGGTTCCTTCGTTGGTGCTAGAGCTAGAGAGAAAATTTTCTCACCTGCTCTAAAGAAAGCTAATGTCGTTTCATATACAGGGTAAGTAATGGTCTCAGTTTTATGGGAAGCAATATGCAATAAGCATTGTGGTCATTGGCTATTTTGAAAATGGTAATACCACAAATAAAGAGTAATATGCCAACTTGCTAAAGTAGTTACGAAAATCTGTCAAGATGAAAGTCCAAGAAAAACTGACGAAAAGGAAGTTGTTTCATCAGGACAATTCTCTAGTACATGAGTCCTTAATTCCAATGGCTGCTCTTCGTGATTGTTGCTTTGAACATGTTCATTGCTCTCTCTCTTCTCCATATTTGGCCCCATCTAACAGTCATTAGTTTCGCTACATGAATAAACACTTGACTGGGAACCAGTGTTGCAGTGATGATTGTATATTTGCTTTTGATGACTTCCTTGAGCATTAGGGTAAAGTCTTCTTCACCAATAGGATTCAATCTCTGTAACACCGACGGAAGAGGTTTATGGGCTGCAAGGATAACTATATTTAAAAGTGAACCTCATTTGGTCATATTTAAAGAGATCATCTTGGTCAGGTTAGGAAATTTTCAGCCAATCCACGTAGTGTACATCTGTATCTGTGTGTGTATGAGTGCGTGCACAGACACACAGACACACACATACACACACACACACACACACACACACACACACACAGACACACACACACACTCTCACACACACACACACACACACAGCCACATACACACACATACACACACACAAATGCACACACGCACATGGATACATACGTAATTTCCTTTCTGCTTAGGGAGTTTTCTGTAGCCCACTTATTTTTATGTGAGAAAGATATTTGTGTTTTGAAGAGTGCAGCCGAAGTAGTGAATATGATTTATGACGATGTTGTAAATTATTGTTTGCAAAAGATTATAATTGAAACAGTTGCTAAGGTATTAATTGTCGATATTACACTGTCAAAAGGAAGTCTTAATAGTGTAGTAAAATGAGATTGATTTGATCGGCAGAGAAGTTGCTCAAGTTTGACACATGTGGGAACAAATATACATTCAATACAAACTTACATGTTTGGAAATAGCTCTGCCTTTTCCAGAAATTTTATATGCAAAACTACCTTGTCCAACATATGATTCATGCTTCAGACTTTAAGGGGAGTCATTTGATGATTATAGAAGATGGATTGATATTAGAAAGTCTCTTCTTTTAGCCTATAGTATCGATCCATGTGTTTTACGATCAAGCATTTGATATATTTCACATCGGTTATAGTAGTAGTAGTAGTAGTAGTAGTAGTAGTAGTAGTAGTAGTAGTAGTAGTAGTAGTAGTAGTAGCAGCAGCAGCAGCAGTAGTAGTAGTAGTAGTAGTAGTAGTAGTAGTAGTAGTAGTAGTAGTAGTGGTAGTAGTAGTAGTAGTAGTAGTGGTAGTAGTAGTAGTAGTGGTAGTAGTAGTAGTAGTAGTAGTAGTAGTAGTAGTAGTAGTAGTAGTAGCAGTAAGTTCTCTTGATAGTAGAACTTTCCTCTAAATATGGCGTGATACAACAACACAATGTTTAAGAATGAAATTTTCCAATATTTTTCTTGTCAATCATAACGGAGAATCTTTTGATTCTACATACAACGTCACTGCTAATAATAATGATGCTGCTGATGATGTTGTTATTCTTGCTGTGGTTGTTTTGCTGTTTCCCTAATCCTTCTTAAAAAAACCTTTTTTCATCTCTCTACATCGCTCCATATGGTGTTATTGTCGTATTATTGTTTCTAATATTTCATTCAACAAACTCAGAAAAGATTTACATACAAAGAAGTAAGCATGATGACACCCCGTCTCTCTCTCTCTCTCTTTCTCTGTCTCTGTCTCTGTCTCTGTATTTGTATGTATGTCTGTCTGTCTGTCTGTTTGTCTCTGTCTCTGTCTGTCACTGTCTGTATGTCTGTCTCTGTCTCTCTGTCTGTCTCTCTCTCTCTTTCTCTCACCCCCCCCACACACACACGCACACACATTTAAAGCAGAGGTTCATTACAGGGTTCCATATGACACTTCTGGATTCATATATGATTTTGCCAAAATTTATGTGGCAAAAAATAGTTATTCTTTGACAGTATACAAAATAGTCTAACGATTTATTTCGACAATTCCTAATTGTATTAAACTATAAAAATGCATAACGATTTTTATATTCGAATCGAATGCGTATGGAATTTCATTAAATTAAAAAATGGTTGAGAACCATTGATGTAGAATACTCAGTTTTCTCCCTGGCGCCTTTGGGCCCATCCATTTAATATCTGCTTCTTCCGCTGCATCAGCGGAAATGGTACTCAGTTCACACAATGAAACTCACCATATGTGTATCGCATTGTCTTTCTTTCTCTGCGATTCATATCCTGCAGCATGTTTCACTCATCTCTCCCTACCACCGTAAAAGGAGACGAGAAATTCTCTCGTTGGGATTGAGAATATATGGCTCACGGTCGGTCTATTAGTTTCTAAAACAGTAATCTCATAAAACATGCTCATTCACGATTTTTTTTTTCATTACTATTTAGACACCATGCAGGAAGAGCACAGATTTGATCAAACAACAGATGAACTCAGGAGAGTAAGCAACCAACCAAATAGCATTTCTACTTATGATAACCAATTTTGTAAATTGTACAACAGGCTCCTCATTAGAGTGGCTAAAAACGACGGAAGTCGCATTTCGAGATTAGATCAACAATGTAAATATTCTAAGAAACATTATTAAGATCTGAGGAGTCCCTGTATCGCCAAATACCAAAACAACATCCCTACTAAGTGAAGTAGATTGTAAGAACATTTAATATGCATTTTTATACTATCAATAATCTGAGGAAGAAAAGGAGAAGAAAATGATAGTGTGGTACCTCATGTTAACAGAGTTAAAGGGCAAGGCAAAATTAGGAAAACGTAAACTTTGCACAATAGACGCTGATATAGTAAATATAACATGGATATTCCAACAGTTCTATATTTAAGAGATGAGGAATTATGCACATTATTTACATAATTTACATTTGACGGATATCGCAAATATCTCCTTCGAGTATAACCACCAATAGAAGAGAATATTACCAAAAACTGCGTGTACGCCATTCCATGCACATGTGGTAGGTCATAGAAAGGTGAAACATGCCATCCCCTCAGAATAAGGGAAGAGGAGAATCGGAAAGCTGTGATACGAGGAGATATTGTTAAATCGGGTATAGCTGATCATGTATGGAAAAATGGAGACCACCTCCCCCTGTGCGATGAAGTTAAAATAATAGATAGAGAACACCACTGGAAAATACGAAGACTAAAGAAGCAGCTCATAACCTCCTAAGTAGACCGAGTGCAGATATGAATAGCATATGGGAACCGGTATTAAGGAAGGATAGGAAAATATTAGATTTATAGCCCCAAAATTTACATATGGCGTAGTGGTTAAGAGCGTGGGCTACTAACTCCATGATTTCGAGTTCGATTCCAGGCAGCATAATAATAATAACATCGACAAATACCTTAGGAATGAGAACCCAGGTTCAAAAGGCTGGAGGGTATATGAGCTGAGACGTTGTGCTCACAACAAACAAGAGGAGGACAACTATCCGTCAAATGTAAATACTGGATAATCCTAAAAAAAATAAAAAGCAAAGAAAAGAAAAACGAACATAATTATGTAAATTAATCAATCTGGAGAAATGAGTGTCGAAACATATAGGAAATAAAACTATTCTTTCCTAAACCGTGTTTCACAACAGGTTGTCAATTCATTTACGACGTATTATAGGGTATTTTGATGTTCTATGAAAGCAGGGAACTAATAATCTCTTTTATAATTGTTGATATATATTTAATTTAACGTCGACTCTCACCGTGTACGAATATGTCGATGGTAAATTAGCAAGGTTTTAAACTACAGTTGGTGTTTCTAAATACATATCGCAGGTGTCCTATTCAATTTTAAATATATCAAATATTAGCGCCTTCAATATTGTACATCTGTTTGGTAATTCTTGATGACTCCTGGGGTAAGTTCTGTCAAATTGTAATTTCAGTTTAAAATATATACATCGTCAGCTGCGAAAAATGTTCAACTTTCGCTATGATGGTAAACTGAGAAAAATACTGAGCGTCCACCAAAAATAAATTTGAGAGTGTAAGTACACCAATATGATAGTGCTCAGAGAAAACTCTGTGCTATATGTAAACTGGTACGGGTATTCTTAAGAATAAGATGTTCACAAACACACCGAAATCATTGGAATAAAGAGTGGGCATAGTGAAAAATGTCATAGCTGCATATGATATGAGAAATACATTTGAATGTAAGATATATAAACAAGTAACCCAAGTCCGCATATAAGAAAGATATAAATTGGAAATGGAACAAAAAAGATAGATATAAAATGGAAGTAATAATCTCTATAATAAATAATTCATAAATATATTTTCTCTGACAAAATAAAAGTAGATTTCTTAAATCGCATTTCAGAATGGAAGAAAAGATCATTGATGTTAAATACATCATTCATTGAAGTGAAAGATAAAAACATGAATAACTTATCAGTAACATGCTTGCAAATATCTCTATGCTTATTTGTCGCATTTATGCACAAAAATACAAAAAAAAAAAAGCCCCATAACATGCAAATAATGTGAACATTAGCAAATGTATGTATATGCAGTAACGTTCATTAGTTCTCAAAATTAGTTTGTTGGCGATGTAACGTATGTATAATACGACGTAATATCAAAAATTGCCGGGACTTCTTAGGTTTTTAAACAAGCAACTTATTTACCTAAGTTTTAACTTCATCTCCTTCGAATTACTCACCTTGTGCAGCCATTTACAGGTCCCAGCGTCCCTACGACTTTTTGGAATCCGGCCTAGAAGTCGTTTTCCGGAAGCGAGTCTAGGACCTTGTGCGATTCGCTCTGAAACTTGACAACGGTGTTTAGCCGATGACCTTTCAGCTGCATTTTCTCTTGGGTAAGAGGTGGAAGTCCACAGGTTCTAAGTCTGGCGAATAGGGTGGGTGGGGAAGCGATAATATGTTGTTTTGGAGAGACACGTACGAGTGAGAAGAATTCGGTGACAGGATCCAATGTCATCGTGATGAATCCAATTCTGCTGTCACTTTCGCCGCATGTCCTCCCTCAATCACTTCAAAACGTCGCAGTAGAACTCTCGATTGATACTCTGGCTATGGGGGACAAATTATCGATGCAAAATAATGCGAATGTCGAAAAAAAAACCCCAATAAACTATGACCATACGCTTCATTAAACTGCGGCTCTGACGTGCCTTTTTCCGTAGTGGAGATGAAAGGACTTTCCATTGTAACGACTACTGCTTTATCTCAGGGTTGTAGCTGTAGGCCCACCTCTCCTTCCGGCGATGATTCTCGGCATGAAGGATGGGTCGTAAGCAGCAGGCTGACGGAGACCTTGACAGATTTTAATGCGATGTTCTTTCTGCTTAGTGGCAGCAGGCGGGGGTGAAACATGACAGAGATACACCATATATTCAATTCAGACATTAGTATTGCCTGCACAAACCCATTACAAAAGACCAACAACATACGACGGACCAATAAGCAATGTAGTTTATGTCTTCCGACCATCTACATGCAAATGCTGATGGATAATCTCCACATTTCTGGGGTGACAAACGCGGTGGGCCTTCCGGAACGCTCATCGCTCCTTTTGAAGCACCCTTGCCACTTGAAACATTGGTCGTGTGCTTGCCGAAGTATGCGCTATGTCCTTGCAGCAGATTTCCTTACTTTAACGCACAATTTGAAGATGGCTCTTTGTTCCAAATTTTTGTCTATCACAAAATCGCAGAATGCAACGTATACGTGATCACTGAAAGGAAAATTTCACAATTTACGAAGTAAATACATCGATGTCACTCAAAATACAGCCTCATGAAGGTCCCGGCTAGCTCTCACTGCGCACTCAACCGTGTGATGCTGTTTGTTTCCACGCTACTCAACTACTCCGAGAACTTTGTGATGCAACTACGTATATTCAATGAAATAATTCATCGTTTAAACGATTAATACATCCTAGGACACTGTATTTTTCTAGAATTTAACATCTCTTTGAGCCCTGGTTAAATATCAAGATATGCAGACAAATGATAAACTCTTATGTATGAAAGGCTTATTAAATTGAAAGGCTTACTAATATCGTTCGTCAATACGTGTTCAAAGGAGAATAAATGTGAATTTGTACCCTGTCTATGTATTATCCGGGTCTCACAATATACAAATATGCATGCATATTTACACAAATGCTTACACGTATATCATATATATATCATATATGTATATCATTCATACATGTGCACGTATGCGAGTGCGAATATGCGTACGCGTTTGTGTAACGTAGGTAATTCTACAGAGGCATATATCAAAGAACGTGAAGGGGTGATTATAGGAAGATGCTTTCTTCTTTTCATAATTTTCTTTCTTCTTATATTACGTCATATCAACTGTTCGAATTATAATTTTCTCTCATCAGAAAATGAGGACTATTTCTTCAACACATATCTCTAAAGGGATTCATATATCTAAAGTCAGACATTTAACACTTGGTTCAATTTATTTGAATGTCTGAGGATAGGTATGTGCTCACGGTTGCTTTGCATAAACATATACAAGATATTTAGCCGAAGAGCTGACAAATTAAATAACATGCCAAAACCATTACTACGATAATTTTAACAATTGGAAGCACGCAAAAAATTTACGAAAGACAATATCCAACAAAATTTAAACAGACAATAATATATTATATTGATGTTATTACTGATTAACATATAAGAGATACAGAGAAGAAAGTCAGCAAGATTAGAATATCGTGACGACCAAGTCATCATTTAGCTCCTATTACGCCAACTATCGTTTAACGATAGTGACTTGAGAGGCAGATTTTCGGGTTGAAACATGGTTATACCGATATAATTTGGGATACATATAACAGTAACAACAGTAATGCAAGGATGGAATTTATAAATATTTAATACATCGCTACGTACGATTCCACAGATCAAATATTTTTGGCATCAGAATCGGTATCCTAGGGATTAGTACGGCATAGCCCGTATTATCCACGGGAATCAGCATTGATTCATTTAATCAGACAATACTGTATAACTGGATGAATCAGTTATTCTTATCTCTTCATACTAGTAAGAAGGAGTAAACATCTCTCTGTGAATCATCTAATTATACAGTATCGCCTGATGAAATGGATCAAAGATGATGCCCGCAGATAATGCAGAATATACCGTACTAATCTCAAAGATACTGACTCTGATGTATATCAAAATCAACTGAATTGCGGAAACGTTCGTTTATAAATTCCATCCCGATATTGTTGTTATCATTCTCATTCTCTCTCTCTCTCTCTCTCTCTCT
>NC_068983.1:130258746-130260089 GCF_001194135.2 Octopus bimaculoides | reverse complement strand
GTCTTCTACTATAGCCTCGGGTCGACCAAAGCCTTGTGAGTGGATTTGGTAGACGGAAACTGAAAGAAGCCCATCGTATATATGTATATACATATATAGATGTATGTGTGTGTATATGTTTGTGTGTCTGTGTTTGTCACTCCAACATCGCTTGACAACCGATGCTGGTGTGTTTACGTACCCGTAACTTAGCGGTTCGGCAAAAAGCGGCCGATAGAATAAGTACTAGGGTTCGAAAGAATAAGTCCTGGGGTCGATTTGCTCGACTAAAGGCGGTGCTCCAGCATGGCCACAGTCAAAAGACTGAAACAAGTAAAAGAGTAAAAGAGTAAAAGAGATACACACACACACACACACACACACACACACACACACACACACACACACACACACATATATGTACGGCTAAGGAATCGAATACGAATCGAATTTCTACCCGAAATATTAATACTGTTGTTATTATTGTACAAAGAATCGTTAGCGTTAATAATATCATTGTTATTATTTTCATTAAGTGGATTTACTTGACAACTTGTTATACGAAGGATATGATTTCTGAAACGTTTTTGGTGTGTGAAAAACCTATCCTAATTCGGTGTGAATTGATAATGGAATGGTATCTGGAATTTTTTTTTTAATTCTGACCTATAGCTTCACGAAACTGGTAAGGGAGGTTGAATTTGATGTGTTTATCTTATGGAATGATCAGCCAAACTGTTTTACTAGGGCACACCGTGTTATTACGGTAAAAATAATTTATATGAAGTATAAAAGTATATAAAGAACGGGTATCTCCCTAACGTCGAAAAATTACATTTTTCGATTTAGTGTTGTTATTCGAACTTAAATGTATATTGTTATTACCCTTATGATGTGTTATTATTCCCTGGTTAATAGAGGCAGAATTTAAGTCAATAGGGTTAATATATGTAACTTTTTTTCTATATAGCCTGCTTTAAGTAAGACAGGATTACAAAATTCGGCTTTATCGTTGAAGATATCAACATTAGCAAATAATCTAGAAAGTCTAAGGGAAATATTTCTAAGTTCCTTGTAATAGTGTTCGGACGAATACTGAGAGAGATAATATTATTAGTTGAGGGTTTATAGAATGGGAAATATGAATTATTATATAGGCTAAGAGTAATATCCCAAAAGTTGACTTTTGTTATATCATCATCTAAAATAATATTTAAGCCCATGTTTTGGAAAAAATTAGTCAACCAATGTTGAAGCCTTTGTAATATTTGGTTAGAAACATTTCGAAGGTAAAGTAAACAATATATATAAATATATATACGTGTGTGTGTGTGTGTGTGTGTGTGTGTGTGTGTGTGTGTGTG
>NC_068983.1:130254648-130257734 GCF_001194135.2 Octopus bimaculoides | reverse complement strand
GTATGTATTTGTATGTATACATATAAAATATAAACAGAGACAAATACAGAGATACATTTTTATCTGTGCGTTTTATTAATTTGTTTAATAGACAATACTAAACAATGCTATAAGTCTGTGCAGTGTGTAGCCCTCATTTACTCGCATTCTGGACTTCCACACAAAACGAACAAACAACTAAAACTGTTCGCATATTTTATTTTATAGTGTAATAAAACATATATAGCAGTCTGAAAAGATTTCATGGTCATTAAACATAAAATATAGACATCTATTTAAATACTTATACCTTATTATACAACCTCCTACAAAACTATTAACGAAGTCTTTTACTTCAATGTATTTTATTTTAGTTAAATATTGTTTTGCCAATTATATTTTATGCATAATTTACAACATCTTCAAATAATAATATACTGAACATTTATTAAATATATTTACAATTTTAAATACTTATTTTATACGTGTGCAATCATTATTTTTTTAATAGGTGTTTCTGTCTTGCAGTCTTTAATATCTAGGTGCAGACAATCGCGTATACATACGAACATATGCGCATATACATACACCCATACACACTCTTCTTAATACATTATGAGACCATATAAGTGCCAATTATTGACTTAAAAGTGAAACCCTTCACTATTGATACACACATGCAGGCGCACTCACATACACTACACACACTACACACGCGCACACGTTACACACAGGCGCACAAATTATACTCACGCACATTCATATACACATGTATACACACGTATGGCATTGTCCTATACCGTCATTTTAAACAGAATACATAAGTATATATGTTTTAGTATGTTTTTTTGCTTGTGTGTGGTGGTATATATAAGAGTATATAATTGTTTTACTTCAGAAACGCAAAGTAAGTGTGAGTGAGAGAGAGTGTGTCGGTAAGAGAGTTAGTGAGTTCGTCGCGCGAATGCGGGCGTGAGAGAAAGAAAGGGGAAGATACATAATTAATAACCAATGGACTTGCTGACAGATAATTAATTATCATATCTCAATGTCAATATATATATAACATATGTCTCCTTTATTTCATTAATCATAAGTATATCCTTCGTTATATGTCACAGTTATGCGGTGATAGATATCCATCTGCTATAAATTATTTTACCTCGAAATACAATATCCCAATCGGTAATACTGATACTTAATTGGTACTATGATATCACCTTATATGATATCACCTTATATGTATAAAATATTATTAAAAAAAATAACTGATTACTTTTGAAATAAGATTTCGCGTGAGCTTTAATGTGTTTATGTGAATGTTTTTTTTTTTACACGACGGCCTTGGCTGCTGTCTAAACAACAAAAACAAAATGGCTTTTGAGAGCTATCTTAAACTGCATCATTACCCTCATTTTTTACTGCTAGGGAAGAGCAAATTTTATGCTTTTAATTGTACGTTTTTAAATTACTTAATCGACATTTTGTGATTTCTAAACAGCATCTTGTGCTACCTGGTGAAATATGTAGTTATGGCACTTGTATATTTCCTCGATTGATATAAGAAAGAAAGTGACTCAACTGTTTAGATATATGCGGCATATGACAAGTATTAATCAATAAAACGGGATGTCATCAATTTCTCAATTTCGCTACCAAGAAAGGCGGCGAGCTGGCAGAAACGTTAGCACACCGGGCAAAATACTTACCGGTATTTCCTCTGTCTTCACGTTCTGATTTCAAATTCCCCTGTGGTCGACTTTGCCTTCCATCCTTTCTGAGTCTATAAATTAAGTACCAGCTACGTACTGGGTTCGCTCTAATCGTCTGGTCCCCTCCCCACGAATTTAGCGCCTTGTGCCTAGAGTAGAAAATAATTTCCCTACCAAGAAAGAGCTAAAAGTGCCACTTGCATTTCTTTCGTCACATGACTCTGTTTATCAAATTTTCGGTTGATCATTGCACACACATATGGAGAGTGAATTCAAGAGCCGTTCCGAAATAGGAAAAAAAAAACAACCATTTGTTTCTGTCAACAGCGTGAAATAAGATCCGGTATAATTATACATGTTGCCGCAGTTACACAGAACGGGTATCCTGCCGACCAGAAAGGCACTTCAGAAACTCTCTCAAAATTATAATTTCTCCTAAGCGCAGACGTGGCTGAATCATTTGGTAATAAGCAAGACAAAATGTCTGAAGGCTTTATTTTCCCCTTGAAATTCCGCAGAGTTCGCCTCTTACAAAATTTCAATCATGTAAAAGATATACAATGAATGTCCTTCACATAAAGATATTAATAAATGATAATAATAATATAAGTGACTAGGAAAACTTAAAACAAAGGTGGAATCGAAACATTTTTCGAGGTTTAAATGCCGATTCTAGGCAACATCAATCAAGCACATTTAAATCCATAAGTTACTTATCGAAAACATTCTAGAATACTTACACTGCATTTCAGAAAATCTCTCTCTCTTTCTCTCTCTCTCCCTCTCTCTCCATTCCTCTCTCTCTCACTCTCCCTTCATCTCTCTCTCTTTCTCTCTCTCTCTCTCTCTCTCTCTCTCTTTCTCTGCATGAATCTCTCCCTCTTATTAATAATTTTCTTTACGTAAGAAGATTTTCATGTTAATCTTTTCTTCATTATATTTTGATCAAAATTCAGTTAGTGCCCACACGTATAAATGTTTCGTATTTTCACACTTTCTAATCACTACAAGACATTTTAGTACCGTACATATTTTATACAAGCGACCTCGTTATTTCTATTAAACGTTCCATTATATTAATTCACTAAGTTCCATTACATGAATTCAAAAGGATATTTTTCAAGAAAAGTAATATTCACTAGATCTCTTCTGGCATCTAAAACCGCGTTACACTTTATCATGAAGTAATTATATTGTTTATTTATTTTTTTATGTAAGAGTTGTAAACAATTACGCTACATGAGTCTCCTGCTTCATACGTCTGTCATGTGTACTTATGTATGTATGTATGTATGTATGTATGTATGTCTGTCTGTATGTATGTATGTATGTATGTATGTATGCATGTATGTATGCATGTATCTACACCCACCCATTTAAATATATACATATATA
>NC_068983.1:130252788-130254138 GCF_001194135.2 Octopus bimaculoides | reverse complement strand
TGTATATATATGTGTATATATATATCTATACTATATATAAAACAGAGATGTGTGTGTAATCGCTTATCACGTGAAAACGGCTTCACTATTTTCTTCCATACTTGTGATGCAGGAATAATTTGACCTCGGATAAATCTTAGGCTCTTCATTTGATTTTTTTTATTTATTAAGATAAATAATATTGCTTTATATTTAAGATTCACTTCTTTAAAATGGTTCCTCAATGTCAAACTTCCGGTAGCCATAGTTTTTTCTTCACTTTAACTTTAATCGTTACTGTTTGCATTAACATTTTAATCACATTTACTGATGTAAGTAATTTCATCATTTACTAACAGAAGTACGGTTTCGTGTTTCCCTGTTGCTGAGGGTTTTTTTTTCTGGTACCTTCGATACTGGCTCTTTGGTTCACTGAGTGACAAATTTCGCTTCAAACTCACCTTAACTTCAATCGTTACTCTTCTCAATAAAAGTTTACGTTTTCAATCGCTAACAAGTTCACATTTACTGATGTAAGTAACTTCATCATTTACTAACAGAAGTACGGTTTTGTGTTTCCCTGTTGCTAAGGTTTTTTTTTTACTTTCTGGTACCTTCGATACTGGCTGTTTGGTTCACTGAGTGACAAATTTCGCTTCAACCGCACTTTAACTTCAATCGTTACTGTTCGAAAATAAAAGTTTACATTTTCAATTGCTAACAAGTTCACATTTACTGATGTAAGTAATCTCATCATTTACTAACAGAAGTACAGTTTTGTGTTTCCCTGTTGCTGAGGTATTTTTTTCTTTCTGGTACCTTCGATACTGGCTCTTTGGTCCACTGAGTGAGAAATTTCATCCAGGAATCAAGAAATCAGATACACTTGGCAGAGTCTATGTTGTCCATCCCAACTACTCAGAGTGCTACTATCTAAGGCTTCTATTACACCATATCAAGAGACCCACATCGTTTACATCATTACGTACGTTTGATAACACAGTATGTCAAACATATCGCTAGGCTTGCCATCTCAGGGGTCTTCTGGAAGATGATGCACACTGGGATGCCACTCTGACAGAGGCACAAATGTGCAAGTCTCCTATGCAGCTGAGAAACCTCTTCTCCATCATGCTGGTGAACTGTGGATTGTCAAATCCAAATCAACTTTGGGACAAATACAAGGAGGGGCTTTCTGAAGACATTCTTCAAAGAATTCAATATCAGTGTGACGGTGATGTCACATTCAATGATGACATCTTCAATGAGACATTAAGATTAATAGACGACAAGGTTCAATCACTGGGTGGAAACAAACTTGAAGTCTATGGTCTTCCAGCTCCTCCTGTCACAGATGTTCAACACAGATTA
>NC_068983.1:130246178-130252488 GCF_001194135.2 Octopus bimaculoides | reverse complement strand
ATTGCAGCCACCCTCCTAACAGGTGGAAGAACAGCCCATTCAACATTCAAGCTGCCTCTGAACCTCATCCAAAATGAATCTCCTTTATGCAACATAACAAAGAATACAGCGTTAGCAAAACTCCTTACAGATGCTAAACTCATTGTCTGGGATGAGGCAGCAATGTCCCATAAGGCAGCCTTTGAAGCGCTTGATAGAACACTACAAGACTTCAGAAACAATAAAAAGATCATGGGTGGTGTCACCCTCCTCATGGCTGGTGACTTCGGGCAAACGTTGCCTGTCGTTCCCAGAGGAACCAGGGCGGATGAGCTGAGACTTCAGAACCTGTTGCAGACAAAAGTGCTTTGAACAGATGGTCATATTGTGTGCGTGTGGTGATATTTTGAGGAGATATAGCACTTTGAGCTAGTATCAGATCGTCATGCTGTGAAGGCAAACGTTTCTGCTCAACAAGAGCAGTGAGCCGAAGACACTTTGACTGTTTGCCGCCTTACAAGGCCTCACCCATACTGGCAATATGGGAACCGTAAATATTAGGAACTTGAAGGGACGAAAGTGCTTCCTCACCTTGCCTACTATCCAAACCTAGTACCATCAAATTGTGAAATTTTATACGCAAGAATCTATTCTTGCAGACACGGAGGTTCAAAACCAAGGAGAAGTCTGAAAATGTGTGCAAGGAGCTTATTGTCTCTAAACCTGCCAATTCGATACGCATGGAATTGAACCTGGAGCGCGCATAAGAATAGAATACGATGGGATACGTTTTAATGAATTTACTTGTCTTCTAATGTTATTTTACTTAACTTAAAGTTTGAAATAAAAGGGCATTTGATCTAACTTCGTATGGATCTATACGCATATATATATATATATATATATATATATATATATATATATATATTACTTTGACCACAGCTCTCCCCAGATACTGATTTTTATCGCCACCAAAATGATGAAAAAGAATGTGCGCTTTTTGAACTCAGAACGCGAAGACAAATGAAATGCTGCTATGCATTTTGTCTGCAACTCTAATAATTCTGCTATGTCATTCCGATTTATTTTCAAAAATAATAACATACTAACAAGTGGAATGAAAATATCCTGGGGAGGGCGAAACAGAGAAAACGTAAGGAACAGTAGAAAAGCATATGGAGCAGGATTCTGGAAGATGAATATAATTAGCAGGTAGTGAAAAGGCGAAGGAGTGGTGAGGTGACATAAACAAATCGGTAAATAAAAGAGGGGAAATCTACCCTATATTTAAAATGATACAAAATGGAAGAATAGTTATGCAGTAAAATTTCTAACTTCAAAGTATTTTCAGTTATATCATTCTTTGTTTTAATTTCTTTTGTTGTAGTATATTTTTTATAGTAGCATGATCGCTAGAATATCAATGCGTTTCCATATAAACGTAGAGAGAATATATATCCATCATTTCCTCCCTACTCGGTTTTTAAAGATATTTTGCGCTTGCGTGTGTAGGAATATATGTGAGTTTATCTTTAAACACGTACATTCGTGCACAACACACACAAACACAGTCACATACACACACGCACACACATATGCAAAAATATTTACACACATACATCTACATACTTACACACACACACATATTTACAGGATTTGGAGCTACTATTAATTTCATGTTCAAGAAATGACAAAGCGTGTATAGCGTGTCTTGCATTTTACATTGTATTTATCTTTGATCGGATGGAGAACATTTTTCTTGATTCCACCAATAACGGAATAGTACATTAATATACATACGTGTGTGCATCTGTATGCGCTTATAATTGAGTGTTTGTGTGTAAATACTATCCTAGTATTTCACATATGTCTCTTAATGTTGATAAATATAGTAGGACAAATTACCATGGCTAACTGAATTTAGTGAGTTTTAACGTTTTATACTCATCGACCTCCGTGCTGAAGAAATAAGAATTATATGGATGGAAACCCTACTTTGTCTTCAGATTAATAAAGTCCAAGACAGAAATTGACTCTAGTTTTTTTTTTTTATATTAGTTTAGTGTTACTGCTCGTCTAATAGAAAATTACTGTTGAACAAAAGACGTACGGACGTTAAAACATTAAAGTTAGTATACCAATGTCGTACCAAATTCTTTTTATACAATATACATTCTGAGCGACAGACGATATTATGGTCATATCCTGAAAATATGAAACATTAAAATTAAATGATAAACAAAATAGTTCATTTGTTATATGGCCACCGTTTGGTGGACGCTCAAGATTAGAAATATACTTTCTTTAATGTCTACAATATGCGATTCAAAAAGAAACAAATATCGATTATAAGACGTAAAAGCAATAAAAAGACTTAAATAATAAGTAAACGCTAACGCATCAAATACAGTTGGAATACTTAAAATATAGAGTTACCAGAGAAGCGGACTGGCATTATGAGGTAAGAATATTACATATGGGATGTTGTAGAGCATGTGAGATTCCAGAAAGAACAGTAGCCTTGCAAGTTCAACATGCTCATAGCCATAATTTAGAGGAGCACTATGTACTCAATTAGAACATAAGAAGTAAGAGGCATACGAGATGATCAGAGAGAACAGAGCAAAATGAAACACAAAACTTTGGGAAGAACAAATTTAGAATATAAATTAACAACAGTCAAATATAGATAGAAATGCAGAAACGAAGGATAGTGAAGTTTATTAATCATAGTCAAAAGAAAGAAATATTAAGTTTACAAAATTAAGAATAGATATACTATTACCTACATTGCTGGAAACGTAACTGTAACTTTGTCAGTTTTTACAAATGGTGATGACGATGGAATTTTTAGCAAGTTCTTTTTTTCCACAAAAAACCTGTTACTATGTTCTGTTCTCAATAATGTTTGAACACACCAGTCGAAATCCCAGCTATTGTACAATGCCTGAGCAAAATAACCGTGAAGGTCATAAAGAAAAGAAAAGGAAATCATATGATGAAATGCTGGAATATTAGAAGAGACTCGTACACAATCAGAAAATAAGCAAATTATATAAAGCGCAAATGGAATATTGAAATTATAATAGGGAGGTTATATGGCCAAATTGTTCAGTTAAACAGTTTGTACTGTATTCCTCATGTGCTATGATTATTGCAGAGTCTCCAGTTCATTTGTTTGACGTTTTTAAGTATATCAATTTGTCAAACACTGAATTTAGTCAAGAACAACTCTATACTGCCTTGAATTCAAATGGGAAAATGAGAAACATAGTAGATAACAATAAATAATACAAATTGTCATTGTATTTCATAAACTAAAAAAACTAATACTAAATATCGGTCTTGAAGGAATTTTCATGTAAAAAAATATTTCACTCAAGCCATCAGATTGACAATGCAAACTACATTACATTATAAGAATTATATAAAAAGTACGTAGCATTTTGATACATATGTGAGTTTGGTTGTGTGTGTGTAAGTATATGTATGTTTGTGTATATGTATATATATATAGGTATCTCTCTTTATGTAAATATAGATATAAATATCTATACACACATGCAGGCGCACAAACACACACGCACTTTCTCTCTCTCACACACACACACCCATAATGACATACACATGCACACACATTTATCTATGCATATCGGAGTATGCCAAAACCTACTGGGGGCAAATAGCATTCTATATTCATAGACCACAATACATTATATAGTGAGCAATAATTGTAAAGCACTTTCAAAATTGTAACATGTATCTTATTGTGTTAGACTACGAATATTGTGGTAAACCATAGTCTGTGAAGCAAAACATATATAGATTATTAATTTTAAAAACAGAATATTTTAGTGTTTTATGAATAAAATAGTGATTCTCAATGAGATTTTAACGCTTCATTTCTTACATAGAAATGCTCTTATAATATTTTGTAATCAAAATCATAAATACCAGACATAATTGAACGTGGCAATTTCAAATGGATCGAATAATAATAGGGAATTACCCAGAAATGTCTGCTACACAAGCCATAATCTTGGCATGGTGGGCATATTAGTGTAGAAATATGATACCTAGTTTATCACGGTTGGTTAATTGATTCAATCAGCACGAACATTACCACTTGATATCTAATCTAATATAAATAACATATCCTAATTATTATCAATTTAAAAGTATGTCATTAAATATAAACATATATATTTTATTGTGCCTTTATTATTTCGGTATTCACTTATGCTTGATGAAAAAAATTATTAGTATATATATATCAAGTCGTGCGAATAATAAATTTACAAAACTACCTGTAAAAGTACATATCGATTGCTTCTTAATTTATGATTGTATTTTGTGACATATTATTTATAATTTTGAACGATCAATTTCAACAGTAGATATCATTACTTTAAAGCGTTACTAGATTAATATTTTCAGTATCCTTGTGTGTGACAAATTATCTATTATAATATGAAGTAGAAATCTATAGATTACTCAGGATAGTAACAAACATTTCTTTACATTATTTACACTATTTACAATTGACGGATATTTGTCCGCGTCTTTTCTATTGTTAACACGTTTCGGCTGATATACCCTACAACCTTCATCTGGTGTCTTGGGGAAATTTCGATACTGCGTTCTCATTCCTAAGGTATATTATTATTGTTATTATTATTATTATTATGGCGTAGTGGTTAAGAGCGCGGGCTACTAACTCCAAGATCCCGAGTTTGTTTCAGGCAGTGACCTGCATAATAATAATAATAATAATAACAACAACAACAATAACATCGAAAAATACCTTAGGAATGAGATCCCAGGTTCTAAATTTCCCCTAGACACCTGATGATGGCTGAAGGGTATATCAGCCGAAAAGTTGTGTTAACAAAAAGCAAGATGAGAGCAAATATACGTCAGTTGTATATAATATAAATAATGTACATAATTCATCTCTTAAATATAGAACTGTATGAGACATGTCTTTCACTATAAAAAATATTCCAATTATATGTCACTTTTAACTCCCATCATCATTCGTATTGTGTCCAATTCCCAGGCCCAGTACTAACCAGTATACATAATATTTCTTCCATAGATGCCATCATCCGGAACATCTACCTGTCAATATCCTGCAGTGATTGAAGAATAACGTCGACAATAGCAATTTCAATGGTCATGAAGTGGCTACAAATATCATTGAATGAAGCGCTTCCATTAAATTAACGAACCTGTCTGGCTCCGTATCCATTCTAAGTTGACGATGTTAAAACATTAATAGATGTTAAGTTTTAATCTGACAATGTGATAAATCTGAAATTTTTTATTCTGACTTCGGGCATTTTTGTACTTGTATTACGTTGCAACATGTCAAAAGTTTTGGTTAAAAAACGTAAGTAAATATCATTAAGATTGGGGAACACGTATCTTAATTCATGTGCTTCAACCAATGTTAATTTCTTCTATGTTCATAACTTTCAATCCTCACCAGTGCAATCTACACAATTCTAAATAAGAATGGCTCTGTGGTATGATAATAGATTCTGTGATTTTCCCCAATGAACAAGGGCATGTTCATTCTACTTCATATTATTCTGCATAAACGTGCACCCTCCCATTTATAGTCAGGCTGAAAGAGTGTCACACTTCGATCCTTTGATCATGCATAAACTATCTGCAGTTGGCCTACGCATTTTCCATATGACCAATTTTACTCACAATGCTTGGTTCCACCAGAAGGTATTGTAGCAGATAACACTTAAGAGATATGCAGTGAGAATGTAACTGAGGCTCTGGATTTCATATCGTCGACCACATCTACACCCACCCTCTGTAGTGCACATAACAATTAAAATGCATTTTCAATATATGACCCCGTCAATGTCACACAATTGCACCAATATAAAATTTCGTATAATACGTGCCAAAAATTGATCCTATATATAACTGATCATCGTGCATAAAAACGCCATTTATTATACTAAGTCTCATGAAAAAATATAAAATCCTTCATTATCGGTTTCTTAAATGTAAGGTTATCGTTTTAAATAAATTGTTAGCAACAATCAAGATGCAGACACACAAATAGATGCATACAATCAAGTACAACAACATAATTAATGTGGCAAGATAGCATCTAACCTACCACTTATTAGAAACAATCGAATGTCATCGGTCAGTCAATCATATAACTGTCTGTCTATCAAGAATTTTAGAAGTTTAATATCGCAAAAGTACAGACAGCAGCTGTTTCGTCGAGATGTGTTACACACACACACACACACACACACACACACACACACACACACACACACACACACACACACACACA